>NW_026016722.1:0-27481 GCF_020379485.1 Brassica napus | reverse complement strand
TTCCCTAACTAAACATTCCACTTACAAGGCCCACGTCCCATAATCAGAAAACACCACCTAAGATTCCAGAAACCCAAACTAACACACGGCCACACAATCAAGAGAGATCCAACCCAGTGACTCAATCAATCTAAACGGGCCATGTTCTAGTCCCAAATCTGACCTACTCAAATATATTCCAAAAACTAAACTGGCTTCATGATAATTCATGATAAATCCTATCTAAGAGAATGGTCAAGTCAGAACCACCAGAACCGGTCCCGGCCCCCCTAGACGTCGGCCTTAACCAGCCAAACCGACCAAACTGACCACCTCTATGTTCATCTGATAAAATTAGTTGGAAGCCATGATAATTCATGATAAATCCCAACTAGGAAGAATCCACAATCGGATCTTACAGATCCGGCCTTGTTCATATAGAAACTCGGCCCTGATCAGCCCAACCGGCAACGTCCAAGGACTATGTTCCTGGACCGGTCAAGGCCTTGATCTTATCCCTCTGACTTCGAATCATCAGTCACATACAGAATAGAGATGGAACAGAGATGGAATATAAGGATAATGAGAAGAGATATGTCTGGCTTCACCAATCCGGCCACAACCCACACGGAATTCCACCGCGGCCATGGCAGGAAGGTTTAGTCCATCCTACTCACCTTGGGCGTGCGTTCAGGCATGCTCAAGCCCCTCTCCGTGCCTCTGTTACTCATCATCCGCAATCTCAACTTCCTCAGACCAATTTTCGGATTGAATCAGTCACCAACACACTCGGCCAAGGCTTTGGCCGATCACTTCTTCTTCTTTCTCTCTTTCTTTATCTCACGATTTGGGCAGAGCTTTTCCTTAAGAAAATTGTGCCATTTTCTGTGCCAGGGACTCTCTATTTATAGAGAAGCCAGCCCCAACTGCCCTGGGAAACCGGCCAAGCAGTTAGAGAGAAAGGGCACAAAACTGCCCCTTTGGCACCTTTTCGGAAGTAACTGCCCAACTGCTCTTCCCTTCCTTTTGGCTGTCCGAAATCAGGCCCATAGCATTGTCCAGAGTCCCTTGTCCAAAGCCAAGACCCCACGGACCCTTGGTGGTTCAGGCCAAGACCCCACCAGCCCATAACCGCCCATGACCCGGCCACACCGGCCAAGACCTTAACACTCCACCGAGCTGAGTTGAGCTGGCCACTAGCTGGCCTCAGCTGAGTGAGCTAACCCATCAGCTCCAGTGAGCTTCCAAGGACTGAGTGAGCTGGTTTCACACTGTCCTCAGCTGGTTGGGCTTGTTCCCGGCCCCGCCCAGCTGTTAGATCACCCGGCCAGCTCTCCTACACCTCCTTCTAACCCATCCTGGTTAAGTCTCATCTCCCTGATACCCTTAACCTTATTATTTGAGCCATGATACGCTTGTCCTTAGGCCAAATGACCTGTCTGGTGCGTCTCCTCGCACCATGGCTCGTCCCAACGATCCTATCTAGGATCGGGGATGCTACAAGCGTGCTGAGTCCAAGGCCCAGCGTGCTGAGTCCAAGGCCCAGCGTGCTGATATGTGTACTGATGGACAGCCACGGACGTTTTGTGTGTGCTGACAGACAGCCACGAACATGCTGTGTGTGCTGACGGACACCCACGGACGTCCTGTGTTTACTGAACAGACAGCCCACGTGGGCCAAAATCACTCGAACAGTCCACGGGAAGGGTCAGCGTGCTGAGTCCAAGGACCAACGTGCTGATATATGTACTGATGGACAGCCACAGACGTCTTGTGTGTGCTAGCGGACACACACAGACACACACGGACAGCCACATACGTCCTATGTGCGCTGATAGACACACACGGATGTCCTGTGTGTGCTGACGGACACCCACGAAAGTCCTGTGTGTACTGAACAGACAGCCCACGTGGGCCAAATCACACGAACAGTCCACGGGAAGGGCCCGCGTGCTGAGTCCAAGGACCAGCGTGCTGATATGTGTACTGATGGACAGCCACGGACGTCCTGTGTGTGCTGACGGACCCACACGGACAGCCACAGGCGTCCTGTGGGTGCTGGCGGACACCCACGGACGTCCTGTGTGTTCTGAACAAACAGCCCACGTGGGCCAAAATCACCCGAACAGTCCACGGGAAGGGCCAGCATGCTGAGTCCAAGGACCAGCGTGCTGATATGTGTACTGATGGACAGCCACAGACATCCTGTGTGTGCTGACGGACACACACCGACACTGACAGACACACACGGACACAAACGGACACACACGGACACAAACAGACAGCCACAGACGTCCTGAGTGTACTGAACAGACAGCCCACGTGGGCCAAAATCACTCGAACAGTCCACGGGAAGGGCCAGCATGTTGAGTCCAAGGACCAACGTGCTGATATGTGTACTGATGGACAGCCACAGACGTCCTGTGTGTGTTGACGGACACACACGGACACACACGAACAGCCACGGACGTCCTGTGTGTGCTGACGGACACCCACTGATGTCCTGTGTGTGCTGACGGACACCCACGGACGTCCTGTGTGTGCTGACGGACACCCACGGACGTCCTGTGTTTACTGAACAGACTGCTCACGTGGGCCAAAATCACCCAAACAGTCCACGAAAAGGGCCAGCGTACTGAGTCCAAACACCAGCGTGCTGATATGTGTAGTGATGGACAGCCACTGACGTCTTGTGTGTGCTGACGGACACACACGGACACACACGGACAGCCACAGACGTCCTGTGTGTGCTGACGGACACCCGCGAACGTCCTGTGTGCACTGAACAGAGGGCCCACGTGGGCCAAAATCACCCGAAAAGTCCACGGGAACGGTCAGCGTGCTGAGTCCAAGGACCAACGTGCTGATATGTGTACTGATGGACAGCCACGGACGTCCTGTGTGTGCTGACGGACACACACTGACACACACGGACACACACGGACACACACGGAGAGCCACAGACGTCCTGTGTGTGCTGACGGACAGCCACGGACGTCCTATGTGTGCTGGCGGACACTCACAGACGTCCTGTGTGTACTGAACAGACAGCCCACGTGGGCCAAAAGGACCAGCGTCCTGATATGCGTACTGATGGACAGCCACGAACGTCATGGGTGTGCTGACGGACACCCACAGACATCCTGTGTGTGCTGACAGACATCCACAGACACACACAGACACACACGGACAGCCACAGACATCCTGTGTGGGCTGACGGACGTCCTGTGTGTGTTGACGGACGTCATGTGTGTGTTAACGGACACCCATGGACGTCCTGTGTGTATTGAACAGACAGCCTACGTGGGCCAAAATCACCCGAACAGTCCACGGGAAAGGCCAACGCGCTGATATGTGTATTGATGGACAGCCACAGACGTCCTGTGTGTGCTGACGGATACACACATACACACAGGACATCTACGGATGTCCTGTGTGTGCTGACGGACACCCACGGACATCCTGTGTGTGCTGAAACATACCCACGGACGTCCTGTGTGTACTGAACAGACAGCCCACGTGGGCCAAAATCACTCGAACAGTCCACGGGAAGGGCCACCGTGCTGAGTCCAGGGACCAGCGTGCTTCTATGTGTACTGATGGACAGCCACGGACGTCCTGTGTGTGTTGACGGACACACACGGACACACACGGACACACTTGGACACACACAGACACACACGGAGAGCCACGGACGTCCTGTGTGTGCTGACGGACAGCCACGGACGTCCTGTGTGTGCTGGCGGACAGCCATGGACGTCCTGCGTGTACTGAACAGACATCCCACGTGGGCCAAAATCACCAAAACAGTCCACGGGAAGGGCCAGCGTGCTGAGTCCAAAGACCATCGTCCTGATATGTGTACTGATGGACAGCCACGGATGTTCTGTGTGTACAGACGGACACACACGGACAGCCACGGATGTCTTGTGTGTTCTGACGCACACACACGGACGTCCTGTGTGTACTGAACAGACAGCCCACGTGGGCCAAAATCACCCGAGAAGCCAAAAATTCAAAAATTAAAATTTTTGTAGAAAGTTTTCTGAAAGGAAACATCGAACATATGTCAATAAAGAGTTTAGGATGTCAAGTGTTGATCAAAAGTTGCTGTAGACATCCGTTTAGACCACGAAACCCCGAACTTTGTAGCATGCAAAATTAATGGTTAGAAGCAAAAGAAAATCATGAAATTTACCATACCATAGATTTAACCATTCTTATGAAGTATGCAGAAAATCAGATTCAAATTCGAAGTATTTTGTTTTTTACATTAAAAATACTCCCCGAACACAACCAATGTCTACTGGTGACATACTGAAAAAAAATACTTTGTCTATATAAGGAGTATGCACTCTTCTGAGCTTTCCCGTCAGTACCCGAAGGGGTATGTAGTGTTGGACTGCTCGGTCCAACACTATCGATGGTTGGGTTGAGGTCGATGGCCGGATTGTCTCCGTGGAATTTTCCGATAACTTTTCCGATGAATTTTCCGGCGGACCGTTTTGCCCCTAACTTCAAATTTTCGCGCTTGTGTGGTCTTGGCCTGGTTTCATCCGTCTTCCAGTTGCTCTTTTGATTACATCTCAAGAGTGGTTGGAAAGATTGATGTTAGCGGGGCAAATGAACATTCGGCGTATGAGTGGTGATTGGATAGCTAGTGTTTGTAGGCTCTGTGCTCGCGCACCCAACTACAGACCAACTATCCTCCTCAGTTTCTTCACTAGCATAGTTTTATGCTTGTTGAACTGCTCTGGGGCCTGTGTTGCGGACCAATCTGGAAAGAATTGTTAAGCTTTGCTTAAAATGTTATTTGCAGCATCTCCTTCAGTTGGGAAGTCGTGAACACATAAGCCGACACTTGTGATCCTTGTGTCTTTGCATAATTTATGCATTGTTCGCAAAGGTGAATAAGCTGTTTGCTGAGATCTCGATTGCAGAAATATTATGGCGGTGACTAGAAGAAATTCTGTCCCGCTAATCACGTTTGTCTCCAGACAAAAGATGACGGTCAAGTCTGCGTCTGTTCCCCCTTTCAATGTGTTTGTGGTAATATGACGTGGTCTTGCCCTGATTTATGAATGCTACCTGTTTGATCCTGCCAGTAGTCATATGCTTGTCTCAAAGATTAAGCCATGCATGTGTAAGTATTAACGAATTCAGACTGTGAAACTGCGAATGGCTCATTAAATCAGTTATAGTTTGTTTGATGGTAACTACTACTCGGATAACCATAGTAATTCTAGAGCTAATACGTGCAACAAACCCTGACTTCTGGAAGGAATGCATTTATTAGATAAAATGTCAACACGGGCTCTGTGAAGGGACCCGACCCATTTTTCCGTACCATCAGTACGAGTCTGGCTAAACTTCCTCCATCAGACTTGGGCCATTTTCCAATTTTTCTTTACTTAGAATTATTTTCGAGTTTTAGTTCGTTTTCAGACTATCAAGCAAGCATAATAAGATTTGAATAGATTAATTGAGGTTCGATTTAACAAGTGAGTTTGCCATAAGCTATTACAAGTTAAACTCGTCCTACATCTACCCAAATTCCCCATCCTTCCTTCCTGCCTTAGTCCCGCGGTCAAGCTATGCCTTTACCCTTACGGGTCTGGTTCTGATCTGCATCCAAAACAAGGAGGCATAAGCAACAGTTTACTTAGTGATGCGGTCATCCCGTCTCACTCAGCCATGTAAAGCAATCAAGTCAATCAGTGAATAAACGGACATGCTTATCATCAGTCAGTTACTTAGCCGACCCAATCGTCCCAAGCCAACGCGCCATCAGATTCAGTCAAGCCCTAGCAGGCCATTACGGCTCTAGGCGCATGATCTGAGCCAGATGCGTCGATGGAAGGAACCGACTGTTCAGACCAAGCCAGAACTTAGCAGATAATTCGAATTAGACAAGAAATCAATACATAGAACATTCCTATCATTCAGACTATGATTCAGTACAATAGGCTACGGTCACGCACTCACCTTTGTCTTAGAGTCGGTATCTTCTGTTTGATTCAGTCTCTTCTGACACCTCTTGAGCGGTTTCAGTTGGATCTTCGAACGTTCAGACAGTTGGATTCACCCCACAAACGATCGTTCTTGACTCGGACTTGATCGATCCAGCCAAATATCAAAAGTTCTCTCTTATCGGACTTTTCTCTCTCTGAGTTTCTCTCTGGTTCTTTCATTCTGTTTCCCGTACAGAAATGGCGAAATTAGACCAAGGTGACGATCAAAATGGGCAGTTGGGCAGTTTAGGCCCGAGAAAGTGCAAAAATAACCGTTCCCGCTTATTTTACATGCGGCTCTTCATCCATAACCTCCACCCCGCGCTCCAAAGCGTGCCAGCGCGAGTTTTTCCATTTTTGGACTTCAACTGTTCCGCCAGTTTTACTTAGCCAAAACTCGAGCTAGATCTGACTGATCCAGTCGACAACTCTAACCGCCTTGTCCGAATCAGACCGATACTACTGAATCAGCTCATCTCAGCTTAGTCGACAGTCTTAACCGCCTTGCCTGATTTCCGACAATCGCTGTCTAGCCGACCAGCTCAACCGTCATGTCCGAATCCGACAACACTTGTCTGGATCCGGCCATTGGTGGCCGGAAACATCGAACATATGTCAATAAAGAGTTTAGGATGTCAAGTGTTGATCAAAAGTTGCTGTAGACATCCGTTTAGACCACGAAACCCCGAACTTTGTAGCATGCAAAATTAATGGTTAGAAGCAAAAGAAAATCATGAAAATTTACCATACCATAGATTTAACCATTCTTATGAAGTATGCAGAAAATCAGATTCAAATTCGAAGTTTTTTTTTACATTTAAAATACTCTCAGAACACAACCAATGTCTACTGGTGACAGACTGAAAAAAAGTGTTTTGTCTATATAAGGAGTATGCACTCTTCTGAGCCTCCCGTCAGTACCCGAAGGGGTATGTAGTGTTGGGTTGAGGTCGATGGCCGGATTGTCTCCGTGGAATTTTCCGATAACTTTTCCGGTGAATTTTCCGGCGGACCGTTTTGCCCCTAACTTCAAATTTTCGCGCTTGTGTGGTGTTCGCCTGCTTTCATCCGTCTTCCAGTTGCTCTTTTGATTACATCTCAAGAGTGGTTGGAAAGATTGATGTTAGCGGGGCAAATGAACATTCGGCGTATGAGTGGTGATGGGATAGCTTGTGTTTGTAGGCTCTGTGCTCGCGCACCCAACTACAGACCAACTATCCTCCTCAGTTTCTTCACTAGCATAGTTTTATGCTTGTTGAACTGCTCCGGGACCTGTGTTGCGTACCAATCTGGAAAGAATTGTTAAGCTTTGCTTAAAATGTTATTTGCGGCATCTCCTTCAGTTGGAAAGTCGTGAACACATAAGCCGACACTTGTGATCCTTGCGTCTTTGCATAATTTATGCATTGTTCGCAAAGGTGAATAAGCTGTTTGCTGAGATCTCGGTTGCGGAAATATTATGGCGGTGACTCGAAGAAATTCTGTCCCGCTAAGCACGTTTGTCTCCAGACAAAAGATGACGGTCAAGTCTGCATCTGTTCCCCCTTTCAATGTGTTTGTGGTAATATGACGTGGTCTTGCCCTGATTTATGAATGCTACCTGTTTGATCCTGCCAGTAGTCATATGCTTGTCTCAAAGATTAAGCCATGCATGTGTAAGTATTAACGAATTCAGACTGTGAAACTGCGAATGGCTCATTAAATCAGTTATAGTTTGTTTGATGGTAACTACTACTCGGATAACCATAGTAATTCTAGAGCTAATACGTGCAACAAACCCTGACTTCTGGAAGGAATGCATTTATTAGATAAAATGTCAACACGGGCTCTGTGAAGGGACCCGACCCATTTTTTCGTACCATCAGTACGAGTCTGGCTAAACTTCCTCGATCAAACTTGAGCCATTTTCCAATTTTTCTTTACTTAGAATTTTTTTCGAGTTTTAGTTCGTTTTCAGACTATCAAGCAAGCATAATAAGATTTGAATAGATTAATTGAGGTTCGATTTAACAAGTGAGTTTGCCATAAGCTATTACAAGTTAAACTCATCCTACATCTACCCAAATTCCCCATCCTTCCTTCCTGCCTTAGTCCCGCGGTCAAGCTATGCCTTTACCCTTACGGGTCTGGTCCTGATCTGCATCCAAAACAAGGAGGCATAAGCAACAGTTCACTTAGTGATGCGGTCATCCCATCTCACTCAGCCATGTAAAGCAATCGAGTCAATCAGTCAATAAATGGACATGCTTATCATCAGTCAGTTACTTAGCCGACCCAATCGTCCCAAGCCAATGCGCCATCAGATTCAGTCAAGCCCTAGCAGGCCATTACGGCTCTAGGGGCATGATCTGATCCAGATGCGTTGATGGAAGGAACCGACTGTTCGGACCAAGCCAGAACTTAGCAGATAATTCGAATTAGACAAGAAATCAATACATAGAACATTCCTATCATTCAGACTATGATTCAGTACAATAGGCTACGGTCACGCACTCACCTTTGTCTTAGAGTCGGTATCTTCTGTTTGATTCAGTCTCTTCTGACACCTCTTGAGCGGTTTCAGTTGGATCTTCGAACGTTCAGACAGTCGGATCCCCACAAACGATCGTTCTTGACTCGGACTTGATCGATCCAGCCAAATATCAAAAGTTCTCTCTTATCGGACTTTTCTCTCTCTGGGTTTCGCTCTGGTTCTCTCATTCTGTTTCCCGTACAGAAATGGCGAAATAAGACCTAGGAGACGATCAAAATGGGCAGTTGGGCAGTTTAGGCCCGAGAAAGTGCAAAGATAACTGTTCCCGCTTATTTTACATGCGGCTCTTCATCCATAACCGCCACCCCGCGCTCCAAAGCGTGCCAGCGCGAGTTTTTCAATTTTTCGGACTTTAACTGTTCCCGCCAGTTTTACTTAGCCAAAACTCAAGCTAGATCTGACTGATCCAGTCGACAACTCTAACCGCCTTGTCCGAATCAGACCGATACTACTGAATCAGCTCATCTCAGCTTAGTCGACAGTCTTAACCGCCTTGTCTGATTTCCGACAATCGCTGTCTAGCCGACCAGCTCAACCGTCATGTCCGAATCCGATAACACTTGTCTGGATCCAGCCATTGCTGGCCGAAAATACTGCTTTGCCTAGATTTTCATTGAACTGGCCGAACACTACTGAGTTCTGCAAATCAAACGGCCTGTCCAATAACCCGAGCGTAAGACCGACTGATGGAGCTTTGTCTGGCTCAAAAACAGATCAGATCCTAGACTTCTGAACCAAGAACTCCCATCCACCCACGGTAAGTCCTTACAACTTTGGCCAGCTCTTTCTAGCATCATCAAACCCATTCAGTATGTTCCAATAGTCCGGCCAGTCAGTCCTCAGATCATCCTATCATCGATCTTTGGAACACGGTCGCTACAAGTTCTCCCCCACTTGGCTCAGACTCGTCCTCGAGTCTTTCTTCCGGAATCTTCCTTGAGTTTGTCAAACCACTTTGGAAACTTAGCTTTCATTCTCGCCTCTGGCTCCCAAGTCGTTTCTTCTTCTCCATCGCAGTCCCAAATGACGGATCATTTTGATATTCTTTCTGCCTTCAGGTTTGGTTTTCCTACCAATGATCTGGATTGGTTGTCCCTCCACAGTAAGGTTTTCTCTCAAGTCAGAGGGTAGTTCAGAAACCACATTGTCTTGATTCCTTATGCATTTTCGCAGCAAGGATACATGGAACACGTTATGGAACTAAGGCATCGATGAAGGCAGTTCCAGTTTGTCGGTGACCTTTCCAATCCTTTCCAGGGTCTTGTACGGCACCATGTATCTTGGACTCAGCTTGGCATTCTTTGAGGATTGGTCCTTGCCTTTGTAGGTGACGGTTTTTAGATATACCATGTCCCCTACTTCAAACTCAAGTTCTTTTCTACGTCTGTCTGCATAACTCTTCTGTCTGTCCTGAGACTCTTTCATCTTCAGTTTCAAGACTCGGATTCTTTCAGTTGTCTCCTCCACAAAATCTCGGCCAAATATGCTGCGCTCCCCCAATTGGTTCCAGCATAGCGGTGTCCTACACGGACGTCCGTATAATTCCTCGTAAGGAGACATTCCAATGCTTGCATGATAGCTGTTGTTGTATGAGAACTCGGCCAGATACAAGTATTTATCCAATTTGTCTCCCCAGTCCAGAACACAAGATCGCAGCAAGTCTTCAAGTGTTCGGATTGTCCTTTCTGATTGTCCATCCGTTTGTGGATGGTATGCTGTACTCATATGGACCTTGGTCCCCATCGACTTCTGCATCGCCCTTCAAAAGGCTGAATAAAACTTGGAGTGTCGGTCTGACACTATGCTTACCGGAACTCCATGAACTCTGACGATCTGTTCAACATATAACCTGGCTAGCACTGTTGCATTGTCTGTCTTGTTGATTGCCAAGAAATGCGCAGACTTGGTCAATCTTTCCACTATCACCCAGATAGCGTCCTTGCCATTCCTCATTGGCAAGCCAGTCACGAAGTCCATCGTGATCATATCCCACTTCCATTCTGGAATGAGTAAACTCTGAAGTAGTCCGCTCAGAACATGGTTTTCTGCCTTAACCATCTGGCAGATTGGGCACCCAGCTACCCATTTTGCAACATCACGCTTCATTCCAACCCAATGATAGTATATCTTCAAATCTCGGTACATCTTGTTGGCTTCTGGATGTATCGAAAACTTTGACTGATGTGCTTCCTTTAGGATCTCATCCCGCAATCCTTTGTCGTTAGGAACACACACCCGACCATTAACCAAAATTGTCCCATTGTTTGAAGTCTGATACTCTGTCTTCTCATTCTTTGAAGCTCTGATCAGATCATCATCCTTTTCCTGAGCAAGGCGAACTCTTGACAACAAGTCCGCCTGATCCACTGCACCAAGACCCAACTGTTCCACTTCATCGGTCAAAGCGGCTAATCGTAAGGATCCCACCATGTGAACCAGTTCCTGCATGTCTTTCTCTGAAGCTGAAGCTACTGTCTTCCTGCTCAAGGCATCCGCGACTAGATTTGCCTTTCCCGGATGGTAGGCAATATCCAAGTCATAATCCACAAGCAGTTTCATCCACCACCTCTGTCTAAGGTTCAGCTTTGGTTGAGTGAACATATACTTCAAACTCTTATGATCCGTGAAGACTTGGACCTTGGCACCATAGAGGTAAGATCGCCATATCTTCAACGCAAACACAACAGCAGCCATTTCCAAGTCGTGTGTTGGATAGTTTCCTTCGTGCTTCCTTAGCTGTCTAGACGCATACGCGATCACTTTGCCTTGTTGCATCAGAATGCACCCAAGTCCAACTTTGGATGCATCTGTGTAGACCACATATGGCTCGTTGTCCATTGGAAGAGCCAATATTGGAGTAGCGGTCAACATCTCCTTGAGTTTGCTGAAACTCACTTCACAGTCTTCTGTGCACACAAACTGAACATATTTCCCAGTCAACTTTGTCAACGGCTGAGCCATGCTAGCAAATCCCTTAACAAAACGTCGGTAGTATCCAGCCAGTCCAAGAAAACTCCTGATCTCCGTTGGGTTCCTTGGTTTTGGCCAGTCCGCAATGGCTTTGATCTTTTCTGGGTCGACAGACACTCCCTTGTCTGACACCACATGACCCAAGAAATCAATTTCTTTTTGCCAGAAACTGCATTTGCTAAGCTTGGCATACAACTTATGTTCCCGCAGTTTATCCAAAACCATCCTCAAATGTTGCTTGTGCTCTTCCTGATTCTTTGAGTAGATCAAGATGTCGTCTATGAAGACAATAACGAATTCATCCAGGTAGTCTCTAAAAACGTTATTCATCATCTTCATAAACACTGCAGGGGCGTTGGTCAGTCCGAACGGCATGACCACGAACTCGTAGTGACCATATCTTTATCTGAAAGTTGTCTTACGGATATCCTCCTCACCAATTGGAATCTGATGGTATCCCGAAGTTAAATCAATCTTTGAGAAACAAGTAGCACCTTGGAGTTGGTCCAATAACTCACCTATCCTTGGGAGAGGGTACTTGTTCTTCACTGTGACTCTGTTAATCCCCCTGTAGTCGATGCATAGTCTGAAGCTACCATCTTTCTTCTTCACGAACAAGACTGGTGCGCCCCAAGGCGAGCTGCTTGGTCGCACAAATCCTTTCTCCCCCAATTCATCCAACTGTTTCTTCAGTTCTGACATTTCAGCCGGAGCCATCCGATATAGAGCTTTTGAGATTGGTGTTGTGCCTGGCTCAAGCTCAATCATGAAAGGATCAGAACGGTCCGGTGGTAATCCTGTCAAGGATTCGAACACATCATCATACTCCTTTACAATTGGAATCCCTTCCAACTCAGCATCAGGTCCGACTTCCACAGTCGTGATTGAAGCCAGATAGGCCTCACACCCTTTTTTCAGCATTCGTTTTGCTTGAAGTGCTGAAATGATCAGACTCCCATTGGTCGGTCTGAGCCCTTGATAGACAAGCTTTCCATTGCTGATTTCAAACTGAACTCGGCCACGATGACAATCAAGATGTGCCTTGTATTTACTCAGCCAATCCATTCCAAGGATCACATCGTATGATTTCACTGGGCAAATGACCAAGTCGGCTGGCATGTTCACTCCCCCGATAAACACAAAGACGTTTCAGATTTTTCCTGAAGTGTACATAATCTGACCACCAGCCGCCCAAACCGGTCTTACTTCTTCTTCTGGTTCTTTCTGAAATTCTCCAATTCCAATCATCTCGGGTTGCACAAAGCAGTGAGATGCACCAGAATCAAACAGAACATGGGCTGCCACTCCACCCATGACTAATGTCCCTACATATTCACCCGGAACACTAAGGACCTACTCTACAGACAAGCAATTTCACACAGAAATTCTTAAGGCAAAGGTGAGAGATAGGATGACTCACCAGTGATCGGATGAGACGTGCTTGGGTCCGATGATTCATCACCAATGGTGTACACCCGCGGCATGATGGCCTGCCTCTTTGCAGCCGGCTGAGGCCCATCACTCGGACGCTTCCCAGCAGATTGTGCGTCCTTTGGACACTGATTCTTGAAGTGTCCAGTTTCGCTGCAGTTGTAGCACACGCGTTCCCCGGTACTCCTATTTTGGCTCTTTCGCCTTTGGTCTTCTTCAGGACAATCCCGCACCTTGTGATCCATACTTCCACAACGGTGACAAGCTCCCGTAGCAGCACAGCACACACCATAGTGCATCTTCCCACAAGTCAAACACGCACTGCGAGTGGTTGCATTCGGCTTGCTGGAAGAGCCAGACTTCACCACCTTTTGATTCTTCCACGCATGCTTACCAGGATGGACATGCGCCACTGTGCCAAACAACTTGGCTTCCTCACTGATTCGCGCTTCCTGCTCCATGGCCTTTTCCACCAGTTCGGCCACGGTATCATAGTTACGGATCTTACAACAAGTTCGGAGATCAACCCTAAGTCCGCGCATGAATTTACGGACCAAGGATATCTCAGACTCTGCCTCACACCCAGCATACTTCTTGAGGCTGTTGAACTCTACTTCATATTCCCTTACAAACATAGATCCCTGTTCTAGTCTGAGGAAGGCTCCCTCGAGTTGGTCAAATGCTTCCGGCGGAAAGTACTTCGCATGGAACTCGGCCTTAAAGTTGGCCCAGGTGCACTGCTCTGCACCAATCCGGGCAGTAACACCTCGCCACCAGGTGTGCACATCACCGTCCAAGTAGTGGACAGCAATGTCCTTCCTGTAAGCAAGAGGACAACGGATCGACTTAAAGTTCCAGCCTATCCTGTCAATCCATTAATCTGCTTCCACTGGTTTGGAACCACCCGAAAATAACTTGGTTCCCAGTTTCTGCATGTGGTCCACGACCTTGAGATAAGACGGATTCCTAGCAACGTGTGCATCTTCTCCATCTTGCACCACTTTCTCTGCCTCGTCCACAACAGGTGGAACCACTGGAGGTGCCGCCACAGCAGGCAGCCTTGCCAAGAATTGTGCCAACATAGCCAGCATGTCTTCCAATCCAACAGCTCCAGCAGCAGCACCAGAGGCTGCAGCATTGTTCAAATTTGCTGCATTCTGAGCAGCATTCCGAGCCTCTTTCGTACCAGCTTCATTCCTGGCCATGTTGCTCGCAGACCCCTCACCGGTCTCATTCACAGTCCTTCTTGTGTTACGGTTACTTTTTGCCATCTGCAATCAGACCACAGGCAAGTCAGTCAAAACTAACTTGGGATCAGGACACGGAAAACAGAATTTACCACGAGACATCAGGCTTGGAAGGATGGTTTGCCCCAATAACCCACTATACTTAGATTGTCCTAGAACCGACTCCGCTCTGATACCACTTGAAGGGACCCGACCCATTTTTTCGTACCATCAGTACGAGTCTGGCTCAACTTCCTCGGTCAGACTTGGGCCGTTTTCCTATTTTTCTTTACTTAGAATTATTTTTGAGTTTTAGTTCATTTTCAGACAATCAAGCAAGCATAATAAGATTTGAATAGATTAATTGAGGTTCGAGTTAACAAGTGAGTTTGCCATAAGCTATTACAAGTTAAACTCGTCCTACATCTACCCAAATCCTCCATCCTTCCTTCCTGCCTTAGTCCCACGGTCAAGCTATGTCTTTACCCTTACGGGTCTGGTCCTGATTTGCATCCACAACAAGGAGGCATAAGCAACAGTTTGCTTAGTGATGCGGTCATCCCGTCTCACTCAGACATGTAAAGCAATTGAGTCAATCAATCAATAAACGGACATGCTTATCAGCAGTCAGTTACTTAGCCGACCCAATCGTCCCAAGCCAACGCTCCATCAGATTCAGTCAAGCCCTAGCAGGCAATTACGGCTCTAGGCGCATAATCTGATCCAGATGCGTCGATGGAAGGACCCGACTGTTCGGACCAAGCCAGAACTTAGCATATAATTTGAATTAGACAAGCAATCAGTACATAGAACATTCCTATCATTCAGATTACGATTCAGTACAATAGGCTACGGTCACGCACTCACCTTTGTCTTAGAGTCGGTATGTTCTGTTTGATTCGGTCTCTTCTGACACCTCTTGAGCGGTTTCCATCGGATATTCGAACGTTCAGACAGTCGGATTCACCCCACAGACGATCGTTCTTGACTCGGACTTGATCGATCCAGCCAACTATCAAAAGTTCTCTCTTAATTGGACTTTTCTCTCTCTGAGTTTCTCTCTGGTTCTTTCTTTCTGTTTCCCGTACAGAAATGGCAAAATAAGACCAAGGAGACGATTAAAATGGGCAGTTGGGCAGTTTAGGCCCGAGAAAGTGCAAAGATAACCGTTCCCGCTTATTTTACACGCAGCTCTTCATCCGTAACCGCCACCCCGCGCTCCAAAGCGTGCCAGCACGAGTTTTTCCCTTTATGGACTTTAACGGTTCCCGCCAGTTTTACTTAAGACAAAACTCGAGCTAGAGCTGACTGATCCAGTCGACAACTCTAACCGCGTTGTCCGAATCAGACCGATACTACTTAATCAGCTCATCTCAGCTTAGTCGACAGTCTTAACCACCTTATCTGGTTTCCGACAATCGCTGTCTAGCCGACCAGCTCGACCGTCATGTCAGAATCCGACAATACTTGTCCGGATCCGGCCTTTACTGTCCAAAAATACCGCTTTTCCTGGATTTTCATCGACCTGGCCAAACACTACTGAGTGCCACAAATCGAAAGACCTGTCCAATAACCCGAGCATAAGACCGACTGGTGGAGCTTTGTCTGGCTCAAAAACAGATCAGATCCTAGCTTTATTCGGGTACAGGGTTCCGCTCCATCCACTACAAATCAAACTTCCGAACCAAGACCTCCCATCCACCCACGGTAAGTCCTTAAAACTTTGGCCAGCTCTTTCTAGCATCATCAAACCCATTCAGTATGTTCCAACAGTCCTGCCAGTCAGTCCTCAGATCATCCTATCAACGATCTTTGGAACACGGTCGCCAACTTAGAACCCACAAAGGGTGTTGGTCGATTAAGACAGCAGGACGGTGAGCATGGAAGTCGAAATCCGCTAAAGAGTGTGTAGCAACTCACCTGCCGAATCAACTAGCCCCAAATATGGATGGCGCTGAAGCGCAGGACCTATACCCGGCCGTCAGGGCAAGAGCCAGGCCTTGATGAGTAGGAGGGCGTGGCGGTCGCTGCAAAACCTAGGGCGCAAGCTCGGGCGGAGCAGCTGTCAGTGCAGATCTTGGTGGTAGTAGCAAATATTCAAATGAGAACTTTGAAGGCAAGAGGGGAAAGGTTCCATGTGAACGGAACTTGCACATGGGTTAGTCGATCCTAAGAGTCAGGGGAAACCCGTCTGATAGCGCTTATGCGCGAACTTCGAAAGAGGATCCATTTAAAATTCTGGAACCGGGACGTGGCGTTTGTGATAGAACCAAAATAAGGATCACTCTTTCGGTAAGGTTGATATGAACTCAGATCCGAGAGGATTGAGAACTGATGGTATGAATGGTGACAGTAAGGGTTGCGAAATAGCCCAAAGATACTACCAGACTTCGATCGTTGCCGGATGTGACGCACCGGTAACTAAGAAGTGTTCTAAACAAAGAACAATGAGAGTATAAACTCAAAAGAATGAAAGCAAAATGAAATTATCTTATTCAGATCTCATGGTTACATTATATAGAAGTTCTAGTCAAAAGACTTAAAGAAAAATGTGGGAAATCTAAACATAGAAAATCATAAAATTGACCAGATCTGGTCAAGCACGAAAATTAACATTGACTGCAAGTGAACCCTTCAAATTCCACTGTCCAGATTCAATGAACCTTCAGCATGTCTCGCGGACAGGGCCAGTACGCGATCAGGACAGTCACAACTAGCCGGAAATGAAGTTGCACAGCCTAACTTGAAATCCATTCGATCAAATTGAAATCTGCCTCGACCATTCTTCTTAGAATGCAAAACAGGTCGGGAAAGCCAAGATTCAGTTCGGAAGATTCGATCATCTGGTCGTGGGTAATACTGAAGTTCCAATCTGGTTGTACGGGCGGTTCGTGCGGTACTGTCCAGAAATGAATAGCGATGACCTATCTAATGATTGGTGTGTCCGAATGTATTTCGTCTCGACTGTTCCTCATGAAATGGGAAACAGGACAGTGAATACAAAATTCAGTACGGTGAAATCGATCATCTGGCCATGGTTCCAGCCAAAGCTCCCATCCGGATGCATGTGGGACATTCCAGTACAGTGTCCGCTCAGTCTAGTCAGTTTGGTGAAAAACATGAACCTCAGTTGAAATCTTCAGAACGTTCTGATCTCTGTTGGGGTCAAAATTGGTCACGACGGAATCAATGCCTGAACGTTTTTACGAAAAAGTAATCTTCGTAAAGATATCTTTACAAAGAGCCTTGCGGTAAAATCTAGTTCAAATCTCAATCGAACCACTAAATATCAATTGTCCGAAGAAAACAGACATGTATCCAATTCGGCCACGGACAAGCTCGAGTACGGTAATCGGACCACGGACAAGCCAAGCTCGATCGATGCACGGCGACCAAGCATGCACACAGCTCGGTCGCTACAAGCTCAGCAAAGCTCGGTCGCTACGTAGCGACCGAGCATCCGTCCCGCTCAGTTGCTACATAGCGACCAAGCTCGAGCCAAGCTCGGTCACTACATAGCGACCGAGCGTCCGTTCCGCTCGGTCGGTACGTAGCGACTGAGCTCTTCCGAAACGTCGATACGACACCAGTCCATGCATTCTCGTCTATCCTTCGATGCTATCTCCCGAAGACCGTAGCAAACTCAGTTCATGTTATCCGCCATTCTAAATCATCAATCAAACTTTGCGGATAAAACCGTGGAAAGTTCGTTCTTTATCGAAAGAAGTCGCAGTAAACGCTTCGAGTCGGAAGACGGCCCAAAGGGACCTAAAATACGATTCGAGGCCCATCCTACAACTCCTTAACCACAAGCCCGTAACCGTATCACGGTTTACGCTTGGCGTGCAAGGAAGGATAAATGTCAAGTTTCCACAGATAAATACAAAATTTTGAGGATAATTACGAAGATCAGAAAAAATGGAATATCTCCATTTTATGCTATGACGGCTTAAGGGCAGAAGAGTAAAAGCGTAAACCGACCTTGGAGCTAGCATATAAGGAGTCCTAGGCGAGAGGCATGGGAGAGAACTTTTTAGACTCGGAATTCTCTGCACTTAGAAACATTAGGCTTTATTCTCGACAAGTTCGGTTTCTATGACTGGCACCCAATTACTAGACGAACTCGCCCAGGCAGTTCGATCTCTTGTCCAGCTCTATCAATTGAACTACGTTCGGCTTGATCCTCGAATGGGGTACGTAGGCAGCCTTTAACAAGGTTCAGTCCGAAATTACCAAAAACCATTTCTGTATCTTTTTCGTCTTTTGTTATCGAGCTGCGACTCAACTAGATTTGAGCTTTTAGGCCATCAGAACTAGGTAACTCGCTGACAGCCTTTGGGGCCAAAGCTTTTATGATCTCTTGTAATAATCGCAACGCTCTTACGCAGACTCGAAATAAGATCTACTATTTTCTTTAAACTCGTTTGTTATCTTTTCATGATTTCCGCATATATTTGGTCACTTGTCGTTGGTTCTCGCAGAGATCCGGGACCTCTGGGAAATTAGGGTTTTCATAGTTTCCAAATTTAAACGTAAATCGACAGTGCGATTTTGGTTCTCACAGTTTGGCGCTAGAAGGAGGGGGGGGCGTACGGATTACTCTAACTCATAGCCGCAAAACGCTAGATCAAAACAACGTCTGGAGATACGAAAGACAAAATCGAAGTTCGAAACAACGCTGGTAGGAGAACCCCAGCCGCCCCTGCGCCTATGGCTAACGCTTACGCGAACACCATAGTGCCTAAAAGAAAATCGAAAAAAAACTAGCCGCAATTTTTCGCCAACAGGAAGTGCAATGAAACGAGCTCGCGATTTCTCTTTCTGAACATAAAGGGAAACGATAAATCTTATCAAACCCCGTAATTTTGGCTCATTACCGAACAACATAAATCTCAATGCATAAGGGTTTTACCAAAACACGTTTTCCGAAAACATTTCGGAAATGTAAAACTTGTTCTCCCAAAAAACAGCTGAAAAACCCCTAGGTCAATCGCGGAAAAAGGAAACGCAACAAATCGATTACACAGCTCGGTCGCTACGTAGAGACCGAGCACGCACACCGCTCAATCGCTACGTAACGACCGAGCACGCCCACCGCTCTGTCGCTACGTAGCGACCGAGCACGCACACCACTCGGTCGCTACGTCGCGACCGAGCACGCACACCGCTCGGTCGCTATGTAGCGACCGAGCACGCACACCGCTCGGTCGCTACGTAGCGACCGCGCACGCACACTGCTTGGTCGCTACGTAGCGACCGAGCACGCACACCTCTCGGTCGCTACGTAGAGACCGAGCACACACACCGCTCGGTCGCTACGTAGCGACCGAGCATGCACTGCTCGGTCGCTCCGTAGCGACCGAGCACTCACACTGCTCGGTCGCTACGTAGCGACCGAGCACGCGCACTGCTCGGTCGCTATGTAGCGACCGAGCTCAAGCCAACTCTCCACTTGCTATGTAGCGACCGCTAAGGCCTCAGAAAGGTCCTCCTTTGGGTTCTGTTTTGAATCCTCATTGAAACGCTTTTCGTTTCGTCTCAATCGGAGTTCCTTTGAGATTTTACGACGAAAACAAGTAGGACTCTTCTTGGCTCGCTTCCACTCGCTACGTAGCGACCTGTCTGACCTTCACTCGCTATGTAGCGACCGGTAAGGCCTCAGACAGGTCCTCCTTGGGAAATCGGCTAATTCCTACATCAACAAGGATCAACGGTCCCGATCAGTACATAAACATGTTACCTGTGCGAAAACATACATCAACTAGTACTTCATACATGAACTTTCAAAATTTGGTTTTATCATACATTGACGTAATTTCCGTTAGTCAAACGTTGAGTTGTCGTTAACCGGTAATAGAAAACCGGCTAATTCCTACAACAACAGGGACCAATGATACATATCAATACATAAACACTTTACTTGTGCAAAAACATACATCAACTAATACAAATTCAAATTCAATACATGAACTTTTGAAATCTGGTTTTAACATACGCTAAAGCTTGATATTTACCTAACTTCAACTAGTCAAATAATATCGAAGATACATTGTCTGTCACGTATTGATTAAGTAAGGTTTTTAATGTATTTTGTGGTAATTAAACTGTATTACGCGGTAATTGAATGAGAAAAATAAATCATGTATGTCAAACGATTTTTTTTGTGTGTAATTTATTAGTTAGTTTTTCTCTTTAATTTTTTCTTCAACTTTTACGACAACAGAAAACACTAACACCAAAAAAATGAAAGAAGACAAATTGAACAAAGAGAAAAGAGAATTTCTTCGATAAGCTAAACATTTTCATTTCTCTCTGTCAATTACTACGTACTATGGTTTAATTATCACATAATACAATAAAAAACTTTACTTAATCAATACATGACATACCATTTATTTTCGGTATTATTTGACTAGTGGAAATTAGGTAAATCTATTTTATTAAATTTTATTACAAAATAAAACTAACATTATTTTCAACAGATTTATTACATCTTTTCTTTCCTTATTTTTACTCAACTTAACTACTTTATTAATTGTATTTTTTCAAATAATTTGACAGCATGTCTTATAAAAATATAAAACAGAACTTACCTATTTTTAAGTGTTTTATTATATCTTTTACATTTTTTTATACTTCTTAACTACTTCATTAAGATATGGATATCAAGTATACGGTTGGGTATGGATTGGTTCTTTCGGATATCAAATTTTTTTAGGTTTTAAAATTATGTTTTGTTCGGGTATTATAAAATTTTGGGTGAGATTCGAATAGGGTCTTTCAGATCCAGATGGCTTTGGTTTTTATGTATAGGAACATAATAATTAACAAAAATTTATATATTTAGGAATGTCACTAAACAATTTATAAAAAAATTAACAACAAATATCCGCACGGACGCGCATGTCAAGGTTTAGTGTATGTTAAAAACATATTTCGAAAGTTCATGTATTGAATTTAAATTTTGTATTAGTTGATGTATGTTTTTGTACAGGTGAAGTGTTTATGTATTGATCTGGACCATTGATCACTGTTGATGTAGGAGTTAGCCGATTTTCTGTTACTGGTTAACGACAGCTCAACGTTTGACTAACGGAAATTAAGTCAATGTATGATAAAACTAAATTTTGAAAGTTTGCGTATGAAAATTAAACTTTCTAGTAGTTGATGTATGTTTTCGCACAGGTAACATGTTTATGTACTGATCGGGACCGTTGGTCCTTGTTGATGTAGGAATTGGCCGATTTCCCGGTCCTCCTTTGGGTTCTGTTTTGAATCCTCGTCGAAACGCTTTTCGTTTCGTCTCAATCAGAGTTTCCATTGAGATTTTACGATAAAAACAAGTAGGACTCTTCTTGGCTCGCTTCCACTCGCTACGTAGCGACCTGTCTGACCTTCACTCGCTACGTAGCGACCGGTAAGGCCTCAGAAAGGTCCTCCTTTGGGTTCTGTTTTGAATCCTCGTCGAAACACATTTTTTTTCGTCTCAATCGGAGTTTCCATTGATATTTTACGACGAAAACAAGTAGGACTCTTCTTGGATCGCTTCCACTCGCTACGTAGCGACCGAGCAGACCTTCACTCGCTACGTAGCGACCGTAAAAACTCAAAGGGGTCCTCCTTTACGTTCTCTTTTGAATCCTCTTCGAAACGCTTTTCGTTTCGTCTCAATCGGAGTTTCCGTTGAGATTTAAAGATGAAAACAAGTAGGATTCTTTGGCTCGCTTCCACTCGCTACGTAGCGACCGAGCAGACCTTCACTCGCTACGTAGCGACCGGTAAGGCCTCAAAAAGCTCCTCCTTTGTGTTCTCTTTTGAATCCCGATCAAAACGCTTTTCGTTTCGTCTCAATCGGAGTTTCCGTCGAGATTTTACGACAAAAACAAGTAAGACTCGTCTAAACTCCTTCGCTTGCTCCTACTCGCCCTTACCTCCAGCTTTGTATTCTCCTTCAAATCTCGATCGAAACGTCTCTTGTTTCTATCGGAGTTACCATTGAAACTTTACGATAAAAAAAAAACTGCAAAGACTTGTTTTCTCGCATGGATTCAGATTAATCATATAAAACGGCAACGGTTAACTTAACATCTTAGCTGCCTTAACTATACGATTACATTGAACCTTTTTACAAAAATCGACAGCCCAAAGGGACCTAAAACACGATTCGAGTCGGAAGACGGCCCAAAGGGACCTAAAACACGATCCGAGGCCCATCCTATGACTCCTTAACCACAAGCCCGTAAACCGTAGGACGGTTTACGCTTGGCGCACAAGGAAGGATAAATGTCAAGTTTCCGCGGATAAATACGAAATTTTGAGGATAATTACGAAGATCGGAAAAAATGGAATATCTCCATTTTATGCTATGACGGCTTAAGGGCAGAAGAGTAAAAGCGTAAACCGACCTTGGAGCGAGTATATAAGGAGTCCTAGGCGAGAGACATGGGTGAGAACTTTTTAGACTCGGAATTCTCTGCACTTAGAAACATTAGGCTTTATTCTCGACAAGTTTGGTTTCTATGACTGGCACTCAATTACTAGACAAACTCGCCCAGGCAGTTCGATCTCGTGTCCAGCTCTATCAATTGAACTACGTTCGGCTTGATCCTCGAAAGGGGTACGTAGGCAGCCTTTAAAAAGGTTCAGTCCAAAATCAACCAAAAACCTTTTCTGTATCTTTTTCATCTTTTGTTATCAAGCTGCGCCTCAACTAGATTTGAGCTTTTAGGCCGCCAGAACTAGGTAACTCGCTGACAGCTTTTGCGGCCAAAGCTTTTATGATCTCTTGTAATGATCGCAACGCTCTTACGCAGACTCGTTTGTTATCTTTTCACGATTTCCGCATATATTTGGTCACTTGTCGTTGGCTCTCGCAGAGATCCGGGACCTCTGGGAAATTAGGGTTTTCTTATTTTCCTAATTTAAACGTAAATCGACAGTGCGAATTTCGGTTCTCACAATCTCCATGCTGTTTCGACTCCATGTACTGATCCGTGGACCGCAATCTATCATTCCCTCCTTCTTCGAAAGGATTTGTCCTCAAATCCAATGTACCTATATCAAAAAGAGATAAATCAGATACAAAGGAATTAAAATTCAAGCGAAATTCAGTAAATGAATAGAATGGACAGAAACTTCCTTGGAGTTTTGAAGTCATTTTTATCAAGGAATTCCAAGTACTTTGGCGTCTATTGGTGCTTGCTCTCCTTACAAACTGATCATGCTTATCCTGTTTATTTAAAGCAACTAGAGAAACCACATCAAATCTGCCAAAGAAATAATCAAAGGGTTTCTCTATCCTTAAGACATCAAAATCAGGATCCAAGCCCTTAGGATAATCATCAAGGACGTGGGAAAGCATTAAGCAAGTAAGCTGGTTGCCAAAAATTGATTTATCAATCTCAAAATCAGGCCAAGGTGAGAAACTGTTATGGAAAGAAAGAGACAATGCCAAATTTGAAAAATTATCATCATGAACGAAATCAAAAGAATTCTTTGGCCTAAGCAATTTTAGTTCATGCTTTTTCCTACACCAATCTCTTTCAAAGCACAGCTCAATGAAATCAATTCATGAAAAGGTTTGAGCAAAACGTTTTTCAACCAAGTAAGAATATGTTTTCTTTTTGAAATTCTCGGTTTCAAAACATTTTCATAAAGAGTAGAGGCAATCAACTCATGATCCTTACAGTGCTTTTGGTTTAGACAGGAGAATGACTGAGGAGGAAAAGCTTTGGTTCATGGAGGATTGGTTTTGGCTCAGGCCGATTCTTTCTGGGGCATGAATCTCTTTTAGAAATCAGGTACTCGCGGATAGACGGACTGAAAAACCTCTGGTTTGGAAAATTCATAACTTCTTCATCCGTGAAGATTTTCATGCGATTCCAAGCCCCAGTGAATCCTTGATGAGTTGGATTTCGAGTAAAATAGGATTCAAGACAAAAGACCTTCGGCCTGTTGATATATACTTCTTGGACTGAACCTCTATCGCTGGCACCAAGGTAGCCGGTTTGAACAACAAAGCTTCTCCAAATCTGAGGTTGTTGGGCACGGCCAATGCTTTCATTCAGAGCCTGAACCTGTCTTTCCTAGATACTCAAAACAAACACTAAAAGACCAGGATCAAATTTGCAAGAGAGATACTTGTTCAAATCAAAAATTAAGATATCATTTCCAAGAACAAGTAGCTCACTTTTCAACCTGTCAAGATGCAAATCAAAGTAGACATTACAGACAAGAATCTTATCAAGATATGCAACAACATTAATCATTTCCAAAACGTGCATATCATTATCAACATCTGAACACACAAGCTTAAGTTCAGATTGAGAAACAACTATCAAAGACTCAAGACATTTTTCAAAGAATGTGTTGTAGACCAATATATCATCAACACTCAAATCAACAAAATCACAATATGACCTCAGAAAATTCCAATTTTTATCATTTTCAAAACTCAAGAGATCAGACTGCAAAACAGAATCACAAAAATCAAGTTCACAAAAACCAGTTTCAGTTTCAAGTGAATTCTGTTCCAGCATCTTTTTAATTAAGAAATCGCCCAAGTCCATAGAAGATGCAAACAAATCATCAGTGATCAATCTATGCCTAGAATAGTTCAGATCAAAGCTATTTTCTTTGAAAACAAATGAATCAAAAGATTTATTAGAACAGAAAACAGTTTGTTTCAAATCAAGCTCAAGAGACTTTTCAAAATGATCAAAACCATGGCTATCTTCTAAGAACTGATCAAAACACAAGATAAATCCAGAATTAATGCCATTGACATTTTGAAAACGTGGTTGATCAAGAAATTTATCAGGTTCAAAGACCTTAAAAGAATTAATCATGTTATCAAAAACAGATTTTGAAACACAAAATTCTTTCATTTTGTCAAGGCCAAAACGAATCACATCATGAGTACTGATCTTGACAAACATGTCAGGTAGAGAATTAAGAAAAGAAGGTTCCTCACAGTACTCTTGAAGTTCAGAAGACAAAGGGGCAGGAAATGTGCTGGAATCAAAGCACAGTTGGCTCTTCATGAAGGTGGACATGATGCTTGTTTCTTCATCATCAAATACTGGACCAGATTCGTCCTCCTCATAAAACATAGGATCTGGACCATCATCCAAAGATATCCAAGTGTCAAGACACGGGCACTGATGTGGAAAATTCAGTGGCTCTTCCTTAAAAACCTGTTGAAACAAATCAAAGCTACTCGGATGCTCCGGTTGCAAAACAGTTAGTTCTACAATACCCTGTTCATTATCAACCATAAAATCAGGTTCAAGAGAAGAAAGATCACAGCTTTGCTCACAAATTATCAAGCTTTCAATTGGTTCTTCATCAGATTCATCAAAAATGGGTGTAGAATGAAAAATCTTTTAAGTTTTTCAAGACAGTTTTCAGATTCACCTTAGGTTTTCTTACTGATGAACAAGGATGGCTCAGCTACTGGGGCACGGGTGGATGTGCTCTTCTTTGGGCTCTTACAGATATCCTTGAGGGCTTTGTCAACTCCCTTCACAAAGTTATCACAAAATCCTTGGACATCAAACTGAAAAGGTTGCCTTTTTGGATCAGCCACATATTTGGAGGTATTGACATGCTCTTTGCTCCACCTGTTTGGTTTTTCCTGCACATCAACAAACTCATCAAAAGTATTCAAAGCATATTTAAAGGAGGTTTGAGAGACAGAAAGTCGTGGGTGCTTCTCCTTGTTAATTTTCCTTTGGAGACCAAACATCATAACCTGAAAATTTTCAACAAAAAGTTAGATAAAAATTCTCACACTCTCTCAAGTGTTTAATCTCACCCACTCAAGTGCTTCTCTCAGATTTTATGGTAATCACTCAAGTTTCTTCTCAAGGTTCTAAGAGAAGAAATCAAGAATCTCAATGGGTAGATCCAAAGCAAACAAAGGGTTTTTCTCAAGATAGATATATAAGAGATTTTGATTTTTGAAATCCGTTTTAACCACTTCAAAGGCTGGATTTCTCCTCAGCCAGCAGACTTTCTCTTCCACCACCAATCCCCAAATGAAATTTTCGATTTTTTTTTATATAGATCTTTCTTTTCTTTTTTTTTTTGATATGGTGGATGGTAATGAGGGGCCCGGATTTAAGAAATGTAGAAGAAGAAGAAGTTTATAAGAAAATGGAAGATGAGATGAAATGGATTGAAAAAGAGTTACCGAGAGAGTGGCTCTGATATCACTTGATAGAACCAAAATAAGGATCACTCTTTCGGTAAGGTTGATATGAACTCAGATCCGAGAGGATTGAGAACTGATGGTATGAATGGTGACACCAAGGGTTGCGGAATAGCCCAAAGATACTACCAGACTTCGATCGTTGCCGGATGTAACGCACCGGTCCAACAAAAGAAGGATCGAAACTTGGAGATAACCTCACCAAGAAACTAAAAAGTGTCTAAACAAAGAACAATGAGAGTATAAACTCAAAAGAATGAAAGCAAAACGAAATTATCTTATTCAGATCTGATGGTTACATTATATAGAAGTTCTAGTCAAATGACTTAAAGAAAAATGTGGGAAATCTAAACATAGAAATGATAAAATTGACCAGATCTGGTCAAACACAAAAATTAACATTGACTGCAAGTGAACCCTTCAAATTCCACAGTCCAGATTCAATGGACAGGGCCAGTACGCGATCAGGACAGTCCAAACTAGCCGGAAATGAAGTTGCACGGCCTAACTTGAAATCCATTCGATCAAAATGAAATCTGCCTTGACCATTCTTCTTAGAATGCAAAACAGGTCGGGAAAGCCGAGATTCAGTTCGGAAGATTTGATCATCTGGTCGTGGATATACTGAAGTTCCAATCTCGTTGTACAGGCGGTTCATGCGCGGTACTGTCCAGAAATGAATAGCGATGACCTATCTCAAGATTGGTGTGTCCGAATGTGATTCCGTCTCGACTGTTCTTCATGAAATGGGAAATAGGACGGGTGAATACAAAATTCAGTAGGGTTAAATCGGTCATCTGGCCATGGTTCCAGCCAAAGCTCCCATCCGGATGCATATGTGACAGTCCAGTACAGTGTCCCCTCAGTCTGGTCAGTATGGTGAAAAACATGAACCTCAGTTGAAATCTTCAGAACGTTCTGATCTCCATGCTGGTTCGGCTCCATGTACTGATCCGTGGACCGCAGTCTATCAGGTTGACGGCAACGTTAGGGAGTCCGGAGATGTCGGTGGGAATTCCGGAAAAGGGATTTTTCTGTTTTAACAGCCTGCCCACCCTGGAAATGGCTCAGCCGGAGGGTTAGGGTCAAGCGGTGGAAAGCACCGCACGTCGCGCGTGGT
>NW_026016721.1:0-43367 GCF_020379485.1 Brassica napus | reverse complement strand
TACAGGCGAATTTTACATGCAATGCCTGTTCTCAAGGGAAACTTATAACTCGGCCATCACCAGCAAAAGTAGGCAATGAATTACCAATGTTTTTAGAAAGGATACATGTTGATATATGTGGGCCGATCCACCCACCGTGCGGGCCGTTTAAGTATTTCATGGTATTGATTGACGCATCTAGTAGATGGTCAAGTGTCTCTTTTGACGACACGAAATACGGCTTTCGCAAAGTTCATTGCCCAGATAATAAAGCTGAGAACGCAGTTCTTAGAGTATGCCAATAAGAAAGTAAGGCTGATAATGCTGGTGAATTTACATCGCAAGCCTTTGATGATTATTGTTATCTCAATGGGGATTGATGTGGAGCATCCAGTTCCCCATGTGCATACACAAAATGGCATGGCCGAGTCATTGATAAAACAGTTGCAGTTGATTGCAAGACCGTTAGTCTTGAGAACGAAGCACCCAATTTATGTATGGGGTCATGCTATATTGCATGCAGCTGCACTAGTTCGGTTAAGACCGAGTGCATATCATAAGTACTCCCCATTACAATTGGCATCTGGGCAAGAGCCATATGTATCCCATCTCCGTGTCTTTGGGTGTACGGTCTATGTTCCGATAGCACCGCACAAAGAAGAAAATGGGCCCACAAAGGAGATTGAGAATATATGTGGGTTATACGTCACCAAGTATATAAGATATCTGGAACCAGTAATTGGTGATATGTTTACGGCACGATTTGCCGATTGTCATTTTAATGAGGATGAATTTCCAGCGTTAGGGGTGGAATTAATAGAATTCCTACAGAGATTACTTGGTGTACACCGTCGTTGTTACACCTTGATCTCCTACGAATCAAAGAGAGCTGGAAATTCAGAAAATTGTGCATTTGCATAATTTGGCAAACCAGTTAGCAGATGCGTTCACAGATACGAGAAGGGTGACGAAGTCATGTATACCCACTGAAAATGTTCCATCAAGAGTTGATGTTCCTAAAGAACAAACTGATGGAAATAAAATGAATGAACCTAGGGTTCAGTTAAAGAGGGGGAGGCCAGCGGGTTCTAAAGATAAAAATCCCCGAAAGAAAAAGAAATTGGATGAACAAAGTAAGGTTCTAGAAGAACCTGATATTGAAAGATGTCTGAAAGAAGACATAAATGGAAAGGTTCCAGAAGAACCTGATACTGAAAATGTTTGAAAGAAGGCATAGATAAAGATGATCCAGATGACGAGAAGGGAACAGAAAAGTATGAGATTTCCATCAACTACGCCCGAGATGAAAAGTTATGGATCAGAAATAAGCACTACAATAAAACGTGAGAGTAACGACTACCATTTACGACTACAAATGTGTAGTCGTAAATTAACTTCGACGTTACATCTAACTTACGACTATGTTAAAGTCCGTCGTAACTTAGACATAATTTTGCTACTAAAAAGTTTAGTCGTAAATTGGTCGTAAACTAACTTCGCATTTACGACCACACTTTCAGGTAGTCGTAATGTGGTCGTAAATGTACGACTAAATTACATCGACAAGCTACCATCTGATTAACGACCAATTTACGAGAAACGTAGTTGCACATTCGTGGTTAAGTTATTATCAAACGTAAATATGTTATTTATTATATAATTATTGAAGTTATATATTTATATATATATGTTGATGATCCAGGTTGATTATGATGATCCATTCTATCCTCAGTGGTTTCACAAATTGGTACAAGGTCCGGTCGCTAAGGTCACCACAGCAACTATGTATTTCACACGAGGCTACACTTTTCACACTTACGAATATGGAAGTCGGCGAGCAACAATGAACTATGGAGTATGTGTGAAAGGTGATGAAACTGATTTCTATGGAATCTTACAAGAGATCATCGAAGTGGATTTCCTGGCCTTGTGAAGTGAAATGCGTTCTCTTCAAATGTGACTGGTTTGACCCACCGTCAATAGAGGTGTTCGGTATAGCAAGTTTGGAGTTGTTGAAATAAATGCTACACGGAGGTACAACAAATTTAAACCCTACATATTGCTCTCAAGCAGACCAAGTTTGTTTTATTCCATACCCGAGGATCAGACAATCCGAAATATCTTGGTTAGCCGCTATAAAAGTTACACCTCGAGGCCGAGTCTTGACTGTTGAACAACCGCCTTTACAAGAAGATTCCGTAAATGAAGTAGAAGTACCTGAGCAAGCTACAAATGACATCTTACTTGTTGATCCACACAACCAGGGATATGAAGAACTTCCAGACGATGCAACAGACGAAGCCAACGAAGATGAATTTGAAGAAAATGATGAAGTGGATGATGTTTCTGATGACGAGTGATCGACTGTGATTATGTTACAGTGTTGTGTTTTATTATATTATTAAACTCTTTGTATTGCATTACAAATAATATATAACTTATTATCATGTTTGTTCAACTATATATGAACTTAGTTAAAAAAAAAAATCTTTGTACTTTGGGGTTTAGAAGTGTATAAAACTTATGATGTTTGGGGTTTGGGGTTTGGGTTTCGGTTTTAGGGTATAAACACAAAACGAAGCTAATTAGTTGTAAAGTACGACTCAGTTACGACTAATCTTAATTCTTCCCACATTGGTCCCTAATTGGTCGTAAAGGACTTCATCCCACATTGGTCGTAATTTTAATTCTTCTTTGCGACTATTAGTCCTTAATTGGTCGTAAATATAAAAAATTATTTAGTCCCTAATTGGTCGTAATATTATTTGGTCCCCCATTGGTCGTAAATTTACGTCTCCTTTACTACCGCTAGTCTCTCATTGGTCGTAATATTACAACCCATTTACGACTAACACCAAAACTCTATATATACTCGGACCTCGCGAAGCCATTTGGTTGCTCATTCCCTTCTCTCTAACAACGACTTTCCTTCTCTCTCTAGGTAAGTTTTTTTTTTTTTTTAGTTTTAGGTGGTTAGTTAGGTGATTAGATTAGGTTTGGAATTAGTTTAGGATGGAAGTAGATTAGGATGAAGTTAGATTATGATGGAATTAGAATAGGTTTAGATTATTTTTATATAACAAATTTGAATTGTTTATAACCAACTTTTTTTTTGGTTTTTTTTCCAGATTGACGATATGCCATGGTTGGCGTAGAAAGAGACTTAGGAACCTTGCGCCTAGAAACTCTTACGGGAATACCTTTCTCGGACAGCCGGATCCATCAGCTTCTACCTCCGGCACATCATTCGACTTCTTTGACGAAATAAACCTTAATGCTTAGTTTTTTCGGTTTTAATTAATTTGTAATTCGAATGTTTTATATTATGGATATTATTATGTTTACGGATGTTAGATATTTCTTTTAATTTATCAAAATTTAAAAATTAAATCAAACTAAATTTAAATATTTGATTTTAATAATATATAAAATTCATAAATAAATACAAAATTCAAAAATAAATAAATAAAGTTGGTCAAATTTACGACCAATGGTTGATGTAAAGTGGTCGTTACCTTACGACTAATAAACATCGACATTAGAGGTAAATTGTCGTAAGGTTACAACCAGTGTACGACTAATATGTCTAGTCGTAATATTACGACCAATGTGCCTCTAATAATTAATTACGACCAGCTTCTAACGACCAATCGATTTTCGAAGTTAATTGGTCGTAATGCCCATATTACGACCAACTAGCTATTAATATTGTAGTCATTAAGGTCATGTTTTCTTGTAGTGAAGATAAAAGATGTTGATGGAATGTTCTCCTTTTCTGTGTCCAAAGAGATCGATCATGAAAATGATGATCCCGATCCAAGGTCCATTTTGGAATGTCAGAAAAGACATGATTGGGAGGAGTGGAAAAAGGCCATTCAAATTAAACCGGGCGGAACGAACTCTCGGTCGCTACGTAGCGACCGAGCTTCGGCTCGAGCTCGGTCGCTACGTAGCGACCGACCGGAACGGACGCTCGGTCGCTACGTAGCGACCGAGCTTCGGCTCCAGCTCGGTCGCTACGTAGCGACCAGACAGCGTGCATGTGCGGTAGTAGCGTAATGACCGAGCTTGGTTCGTCCGTGTTCCGATCGTCATACTCGAATCGATCCGTAACCGGTCTGGGCATGTTTCCGATGGCTTATGTTTGATCCAAATAGAATTCGAACGAAGCTTTATCTCGGGAACATACGTTGTGAAGTTCTCTTGACCAAGCATGATTTGTTGCGAAAAGACATACTTGTATTTTGCGGGGATTTGGACGTTAACTTCGTCGCAACCGTTTTCGACCCCAACAGAATTGTTGGAGAAGTTTTTCCAGGATGGAATTTGATTTCAAATTATGAGTAGAGTAGGTTGGGAAGGCTGTGGGTTCTGTGGAGATCGAATGTGAGAATGACGCCAGTGTACAAGAGTGCACAACTAATAACATGCTCGGTGTTTTTGCCGGGAAAGCAGGAAGAGTTTTTTGTTCATTTGTATATGCATTGAACACTATGGAAGAGAGGAAAACATTATGGGAGGAACTGAAAGACCATTATGACGCTCCAATGTTTCAGAAGAAGAAATGGATGTTGATTGGGGACTACAATGAAATTTTAGAAGGAGAGGAACATTCAGGTTTTGATGATTCGCCAAGAATACCTCAGGGTATGAGGGATTTTCAAGACTTGGCTAGATACTGCAAACTTACTGATATGGGATATCATGGGCCTCGTTTTACTTGGTGTAACATGAGAGAAGAAGGATTAATCTGTAAGAAGTTAGACAGAGTTCTTGTTAATGAAGAATGGCTTCACAATACTTCAGCTTATTGTGTATTTGAACCTGGAGGGTGCTCAGATCACTTGAGATGTAGAATCCATTTTGAGGAGCCAAAGAAGAAGCGAAGACCTTTTAAATTCTCGAATGTAATATCACAGATGCCAGAGTTCAAAGTTTTGATGGAGGAGCAATGGAAGGATTATGAGAGCTTATTCCATTCAACATCGGCTATGTTCCGTCTTACGAAGCGTCTGAAGTACTAAAACAACCGTTAAGAATGCTTAGTAAGGCTAAACTGGGAGAGTTATCAAAGAGAACTAGAGAATCTTATCAAGACTTGTGTGCTAAACAAAAGGAGACTCTTGAGAATCCAACAGCTGAAGCAATAAGAAAAGAGACGGAGGCTTATGCTAAGTGGCAGAGGCTAGCTGAATTGGAAGAGGGTTTCTTGAAGCTGAAATCAAAAGTTCACTGGCTGGATGTAGGAGATGGAAACAACAACTTCTTTCATAACTCGGCAAAGATCAGGGAAATAAGAAATACCATTCATGAGATTCAGCGTGTTGATGGATCAGTGGTCAAAGAAGAGGAAAGGATTAAGAAAGAAGCAGAGGAGTTTTTTACTGAGTTCATGCAACATCAGCCTACGGATTTTGAGGGTGCTTCCGTGGAAAAGCTAAAAGAGTTACTGAGATTCCAATGTAATGAGGTTGACTGTGCAAAAATGGAGAGAGAGGTTACTAGAGAAGAAATCAAGGAGGCTTTGTTTAAAATGCCTGGAAGCAAGGCTCCAGGGCCAGATGGCTACACCTCTGAGTTTTTTTTAAAGAAGCATGGGAGGTGATTGGAGAAGATGTTGTCGTCGCTATCCAGTCATTCTTTCTGAAGGGCTTCTTACCCAAAGGTGTGAACTCTACTATCCTAGCTCTTAGTCCGAAGAAGGAGGAAGCGAAGATGATGAAGGATTACAGACCCATTTCATGCTGTAACGTCTTATACAAGGTAATATCAAAGATTCTAGCAAATAGATTGAAAACTATTCTGCCAAAGTGTATTACCTGGAATCAATCTGCATTCATCAAGGAACGGTTGTTAATGGAGAATGTCTTATTAGCAATGGAGTTAGTGAAAGATTATCATAAAGAGGAGATATCTACTAGATGTGTGATGCAGATTGATATTTCGAAGGCATTTGATTCAGTTCAGTGGGCCTTCTTGATGAATACTCTAGAGGCGCTTGGCTTACCGAAGAAGTTTATTAAATGGATCTCGCTCTGCGTTACTTCAGCTTCCTTCTCAGTACAAGTTAACGGTGAACTAGCTGGATACTTTCAGTAGAAGCGAGGGCTAAGGCAAGGTTGCTCACTGTCTCCATACCTGTTGTACTATGTATGAACGTGCTATCAAGGATGATCGATGAAGCTGCGGTAAAAGGAAGAATAGGATATCATCCCAGATGCAAGAACATTGATCTCACTCATTTATGTTTTGCTGATGATCTGATGATATTCACAGATGGTACGAAAAACTCTATTGAAGGGATACTTGGGGTTTTTGAAGAGTTTGACAAGATGAGTGGTCTGAAGATCAGTATGGAGAAATCAGTGTTATTCATGGCTGGAGTTACAATTCAAAGGAAAGAAGAAACACTGAGACAATACAAATTTGCAACTGGATCTCTCCCGGTTCGCTATCTAAGCCTTCCATTGCTGACGAAGAACATGACAGTCACAGATTATCTCCCCCTGGTTGAAAAGATAAGGAAAAGAATAAGCAACTGGACAGGGAGGTTTCTTTCTTATGCAGAGAGATTACAACTAATAAACTCGGTGATTATGAGTCTCACCAACTTCTGGATGGCTGCTTTTCGACTTCCGAGTAGTTGTATCATAGAAATTGAAAGGCTGTGTTCTGCTTTTCTCTGGTCTGGTCCTTTTCTAAATGGAAAGAAGAATAAGATAGCTTTGAAGGAAGTCTGCAAGACAAAGAAAGAAGGAGATTTAGGAGTGAGATCATTAAAGGAGATGAACTTGGTTAGCTGCCTCAAGCTAGTATAGAGAATTCTATCCTCTAACTCACTATGGGTAGTTGGATTAAGAGGTATCTTATCAGAAAAGGATCTTTTTGGATGGTAAGAGAGAATACTTTGACTGGATCTTGGATGTGGAAGAAAGTCTTGAAGTGTAGAGAGATAGCCAAAAGATTTTATAGAATTGAAGTCAGAGATGGGGGGAAAGCTTTGTTCTGGCATGAAGTTTGGTCTCCACTGGGCTGTTTAAGAGATATACTGGAAATGGAGCTCATATCGATCTTGGTATACCGATCAATGCAAATGTTGATGCTAGCAAGAGCCATAGAAGAAGGCATCATCGACTTCCATTTTGAACATAGTGGATATTGAAATTGAAAATTACAAAGCCAAATGGAAGAATGAAGAGGATATATCTATGTGGAAGAATGAGAAGGGTTGCTACAAGACAAGAAAAGTTCACTACCAAAGGAACTTGGCACGTAATAAGAGAGAAATATTTTATCTGTCATTGGTATAAAGCAGTCTGGTTCAAGCACGCCACTCCGAAGTTTCATTTATCTTTGGACAGCTATGCATGAGAGGCTGTCGACTTGTGACAGGATGAAGAGTTGGAATATTAACATAGATGAGACTTGTGTTCTATGCCAAGGATCGGCTGAGACTATGCGACATTTGTTCTTTGAATGCTCATACTCAAAGAAAATATGGGAGTGTTTGATGAAAGGAGTGATGCGAGATCAATCTCAGCTGAATGGGAGAGGATTGTATGGATAGCTTCAGATGGATTGGATTGGTGTAGAATTCGGCTCTTCACTCTGCGATATGTTTTTCAGGCTACGATTCATGCTATTTGGAGAGAGAGAACCAAAGAAGGCATGGAGAAACTTCCTCACCATCTATAGTTTTGGTCAAAAAGATTGATAAGACAATGAGGAACAAGTTCACTATTGCTAGGAAGAAGGGAGATAAAGAACTGGAGGGAGGAATGGCCGCATGGTTTGATACAAGGCAGAGCTAATTAGATTTTCGAAAATTCTTACATGCTTTATGAATTTCTAAATATGCTACACTAGTTGTACAACCAGTATTTTTCTTTTGAATTAAATTTAACATTCAATTCAAAAAAAAAAATCTAGGTAATATCCACGTCTTGCACATAATTAAATATTTTATAAACTATTCGTAAAATAAGTAAATTAATTGTAAACATATTTATTTTATCAATTCAAATATGCTAAGTATTTCTATAAATTTGTAATTAAAATACTTAATTTTTTTGTATGGTCAAATTAAATAATTTAATTTAAGCCATACTAAAATAGATATATATTTAAAGTAAATGCTTTATAAATGAGGTTTCTTACTTGTATGGTTTTATGATCATTTGATCTCGTAGGTTTCATGCTGGGATCTCGAGTGAATCCTGATTGGGCTATCACCGTCACATCTCTTCTGTCTCCTCGCAGGAAGGAGATCGATACTTGCCTCCTCAAGCTTGCTCTCCAAGCTAGCATTTATAGTATTTGGCATGAAAGAAACAGTAGGCGTCACAATGGAAATCCCCTCAGCGCTAGCAAATGGTCAGGTACATTGACAAGACCATTCGGAACAGGATCTCTTCTCTCCGACACAGGAAGCCAGCCTTCTACAGCGACATGATGCAGTGATGGCTTGCTAGGAATACTTAGTACTCTTAGTGCTTTATTCTCTTTAAGACTTATGTTTCTTTTCATGAAAGCATAAACCTCAGTGGCCAGTATTTTTTCTTTGTTGATAATCAATTTAAAATTACAAAAAAAAAATTATAAAATACTATTTTTTTTTTGCCATCAAAGTATTGTTCTCTATATTTCAAAGTGGAACTATTAACATTTAATTTCTTCAAGTTTTAAAAAATATACGATAATTTTATTTTTTATTATATTAATGTAATTTTTTAATTTATTACCAATATAAAAATAATAGAGGATATAAAAATTGTTGCCAAATTTTTATTCAATATTATTAATTTCCATATTTATTTCAAATCATTTAATAATTCAAAGCTCTTATTCAGGAAAGAACAAAGGATTGTTTTGTAAATTAATAGTTGGTTTTATGGTTAATTTAATAAAAAAAAACATAAATTTAGACCAAATAATCACTACAAGAAAACAGCAAGGATACTGAGGGAAAAAATCGTCGGAATTTCGTCGGAATAACGTTATTCCGACGACATACCGACGAAACAAGTCCTCGGAAATAATTCCTCGGAATTTATTCTTTCCTCGGAAATCCCTCGGAATTTTCCGACTGAATTCCAAGGAAACAAATTTCCGAGGAAATTCCGAGGATCACTAGTTTGTCGGAAATCTCCTGGAATATACCGAGGGAAAACTTCGTCAGGATATTTCCTCGGAAGTTCATCGATCGATGCGTTTTTGGACATATATCCATCGATCGATCCGTTTATAAAAAAACGTTCGAAATATACCGAGGGACATCTTCCTCGGAATATTCGAGGAACATGTCCCTCGGTATATTCCGAGGAAGATGTCCCTCGGTATATTCGAACGTTTTTTATAAACGGATCGATCGATGGATATATGTCCAAAAACGCATCGATCGATGAACTTCCTCGGAAGGAAATATCCTGACGAAGTTTTCCCTCGGTATATTCCGAGGAGATTCCGAAAAAACTAGTGATCCTCGGAATTCCTCGAAAATTGTTTCTTGGAATTCAGTCGGAAAATTCCGAGGGATTTCCGAGGAAAGAATAAATCCGAGGAATTATTTCCGAGGACTTGTTTCGTCGGTATGTCGTCGGAATAACGTTATTCCGACGAAATTCCGACGATTTTTTCCCTCAGTATCCTTGCTGTTTTCTTGTAGTGATTATTTGGTCTAAATTTATGTTTTTTTTATTAAATTAACCATAAAACCAACTATTAATTTACAAAAACAAATCCTTTGTTCTTTCCTGAATAAGAGCTTTGAAATTATTAAATGATTTGAAATAAATATGGAAATTAATAATATTGAATAAAAATTTGGCAACAATTTTTATATCCTCTATTATTTTTATATTGGTAAGATAAATTAAAAAATTACATTAAACATATAATAAAAAATAAAATTATCGTATATTTTTTAAAAACTTGAAGAAATAAATGTTAATAGTTCCACTTTGAAAATATAGAGAACAATACTTTGATGGCAAAAAAAATGAATAGTATTTTATAATTTTTTTTTTGTTGAAATTTTAAATTGATTATCAACAAAGAAAAAAATACTGGCCACTGAGGTTTATGCTTTCATGAAAAGAAACATAACTTAAAGAGAATAAAGCACTAAGAGTACTAAGTATTCCTAGCAAGCCATCACTGCATCATGTCGCTGTAGAAGGCTGGCTTCCTGTGTCGGAGAGAAGAGATCCTGTTCCGAATGGTCTTGTCAATGTACCTGACCATTTGGCTAGCGCTGAGGGGATTTCCATTGTGACGCCTACTGTTTCTTTCATGCCAAATACTATAAATGCTAGCTTGGAGAGCAAGCTTGAGGAGGCAAGTATCGATCTCCTTCCTGCGAGGAGACAGAAGAGATGTGACGGTGATAGCCCAATCAGGATTCACTCGAGATCCCAGCATGAAACCTACGAGATCAAATGATCATAAAACCATACAAGTAAGAAACCTCATTTATAAAGCATTTAACTTTAAATATATATCTATTTTAGTATGGCTTAAATTAAATTATTTAATTTGACCATACAAAAAAATTAAGTATTTTAATTACAAATTTATAGAAATACTTAGCATATTTGAATTGATAAAAAATAAATATGTTTACAATTAATTTACTTATTTTACGAATAGTTTATAAAATATTTAATTATGTGCAAGACGTGGATATTACCTAGATTTTTTTTTTTGAATTGAATGTTAAATTTAATTCAAAAGAAAAATACTGGTTGTACAACTAGTGTAGCATATTTAGAAATTCATAAAGCATGTAAGAAATTTCGAAAATCTAATTAGCTCTGCCTTGTATCAAACCATGCGGCCATTCCTCCCTCCAGTTCTTTATCTCCCTTCTTCCTAGCAATAGTGAACTTGTTCCTCATTGTCTTATCAATCTTTTTGACCAAAACTATAGATGGTGAGGAAGTTTCTCCATGCCTTCTTTGGTTTCTCTCTCTCCAAATAGCATGAATCGTAGCCTGAAAAACATATCGCAGAGTGAAGAGCCGAATTCTACACCAATCCAATCCATCTGAAGCTATCCATACAATCCTCTCCCATTCAGCTGAGAATTGATCTCGCATCACTCCTTTCATCAAACACTCCCATATTTTCTTTGAGTATGAGCATTCAAAGAACAAATGTCGCATAGTCTCAGCCGATCCTTGGCATAGAACACAAGTCTCATCTATGTTAATATTCCAACTCTTCATCCTGTCACAAGTCGACAGCCTCTCATGCATAGCTGTCCAAAGAATAAATGAGAACTTCGGAGTGGCGTGCTTGAACCAGACTGCTTTATACCAATGACAGATAAAATATTTCTCTCTTATTACGTGCCAAGTTCCTTTGGTAGTGAACTTTTCTTGTAGCAACCCTTCTCATTCTTCCACATAGATATATCCTCTTCATTCTTCCATTTGGCTTTGTAATTTTCAATTTCAATATCCACTATGTTCAAAATGGGAAGTCGATGATGCCTTCTTCTATGGCTCTTGCTAGCATCAACATTTGCATTGATCGGTATACCAAGATCGATATGAGCTCCATTTCCAGTATATCTCTTAAACAGCCCAGTGGAGACCAAACTTCATGCCAGAACAAAGCTTTCCCCCCATCTCTGACTTCAATTCTATAAAATCTTTTGGCTATCTCTCTACACTTCAAGACTTTCTTCCACATCCAAGATCCAGTCAAAGTATTCTCTCTTACCATCCAAAAAGATCCTTTTCTGATAAGATACCTCTTAATCCAACTAACCCATAGTGAGTTAGAGGATAGAATTCTCTATACTAGCTTGAGGCAGCTAACCAAGTTCATCTCCTTTAATGATCTCACTCCTAAATCTCCTTCTTTCTTTGTCTTGCAGACTTCCTTCAAAGCTATCTTATTCTTCTTTCCATTTAGAAAAGGACCAGACCAGAGAAAAGCAGAACACAGCCTTTCAATTTCTATGATACAACTACTCGGAAGTCGAAAAGCAGCCATCCAGAAGTTGGTGAGACTCATAATCACCGAGTTTATTAGTTGTAATCTCTCTGCATAAGAAAGAAACCTCCCTGTCCAGTTGCTTATTCTTTTCCTTATCTTTTCAACCAGGGGGAGATAATCTGTGACTGTCATGTTCTTCGTCAGCAATGGAAGGCTTAGATAGCGAACCGGGAGAGATCCAGTTGCAAATTTGTATTGTCTCAGTGTTTCTTCTTTCCTTTGAATTGTAACTCCAGCCATGAATAACACTGATTTCTCCATACTGATCTTCAGACCACTCATCTTGTCAAACTCTTCAAAAACCCCAAGTATCCCTTCAATAGAGTTTTTCGTACCATCTGTGAATATCATCAGATCATCAGCAAAACATAAATGAGTGAGATCAATGTTCTTGCATCTGGGATGATATCCTATTCTTCCTTTTACCGCAGCTTCATCGATCATCCTTGATAGCACGTTCATACATAGTACAAACAGGTATGGAGACAGTGAGCAACCTTGCCTTAGCCCTCGCTTACTCTGAAAGTATCCAGCTAGTTCACCGTTAACTTGTACTGAGAAGGAAGCTGAAGTAACGCAGAGCGAGATCCATTTAATAAACTTCTTCGGTAAGCCAAGCGCCTCTAGAGTATTCATCAAGAAGGGCCACTGAACTGAATCAAATGCCTTCGAAATATCAATCTGCATCACACATCTAGTAGATATCTCCTCTTTATGATAATCTTTCACTAACTCCATTGCTAATAAGACATTCTCCATTAACAACCGTTCCTTGATGAATGCAGATTGATTCCAGGTAATACACTTTGGCAGAATAGTTTTCAATCTATTTGCTAGAATCTTTGATATTACCTTGTATAAGACGTTACAGCATGAAATGGGTCTGTAATCCTTCATCATCTTCGCTTCCTCCTTCTTCGGACTAAGAGCTAGGATAGTAGAGTTCACACCTTTGGGTAAGAAGCCCTTCAGAAAGAATGACTGGATAGCGACGACAACATCTTCTCCAATCACCTCCCATGCTTCTTTAAAAAAAACTCAGAGGTGTAGCCATCTGGCCCTGGAGCCTTGCTTCCAGGCATTTTAAACAAAGCCTCCTTGATTTCTTCTCTAGTAACCTCTCTCTCCATTTTTGCACAGTCAACCTCATTACATTGGAATCTCAGTAACTCTTTTAGCTTTTCCACGGAAGCACCCTCAAAATCCGTAGGCTGATGTTGCATGAACTCAGTAAAAAACTCCTCTGCTTCTTTCTTAATCCTTTCCTCTTCTTTGACCACTGATCCATCAACACGCTGAATCTCATGAATGGTATTTCTTATTTCCCTGATCTTTGCCGAGTTATGAAAGAAGTTGTTGTTTCCATCTCCTACATCCAGCCAGTGAACTTTTGATTTCAGCTTCAAGAAACCCTCTTCCAATTCAGCTAGCCTCTGCCACTTAGCATAAGCCTCCGTCTCTTTTCTTATTGCTTCAGCTGTTGGATTCTCAAGAGTCTCCTTTTGTTTAGCACACAAGTCTTGATAAGATTCTCTAGTTCTCTTTGATAACTCTCCCAGTTTAGCCTTACTAAGCATTCTTAACGGTTGTTTTAGTACCTTCAGACGCTTCGTAAGACGGAACATAGCCGATGTTGAATGGAATAAGCTCTCATAATCCTTCCATTGCTCCTCCATCAAAACTTTGAACTCTGGCATCTGTGATATTACATTCGAGAATTTAAAAGGTCTTCGCTTCTTCTTTGGCTCCTCAAAATGGATTCTACATCTCAAGTGATCTGAGCACCCTCCAGGTTCAAATACACAATAAGCTGAAGTATTGTGAAGCCATTCTTCATTAACAAGAACTCTGTCTAACTTCTTACAGATTAATCCTTCTTCTCTCATGTTACACCAAGTAAAACGAGGCCCATGATATCCCATATCAGTAAGTTTGCAGTATCTAGCCAAGTCTTGAAAATCCCTCATACCCTGAGGTATTCTTGGCGAATCATCAAAACCTGAATGTTCCTCTCCTTCTAAAATTTCATTGTAGTCCCCAATCAACATCCATTTCTTCTTCTGAAACATTGGAGCGTCATAATGGTCTTTCAGTTCCTCCCATAATGTTTTCCTCTCTTCCATAGTGTTCAATGCATATACAAATGAACAAAAAAACTCTTCCTGCTTTCCCGGCAAAAACACCGAGCATGTTATTAGTTGTGCACTCTTGTACACTGGCGTCATTCTCACATTCGATCTCCACAGAACCCACAGCCTTCCCAACCTACTCTACTCATAATTTGAAATCAAATTCCATCCTGGAAAAACTTCTCCAACAATTCTGTTGGGGTCGAAAACGGTTGCGACGAAGTTAACGTCCAAATCCCCGCAAAATACAAGTATGTCTTTTCGCAACAAATCATGCTTGGTCAAGAGAACTTCACAACGTATGTTCCCGAGATAAAGCTTCGTTCGAATTCTATTTGGATCAAACATAAGCCATCGGAAACATGCCCAGACCGGTTACGGATCGATTCGAGTATGACGATCGGAACACGGACGAACCAAGCTCGGTCATTACGCTACTACCGCACATGCACGCTGTCTGGTCGCTACGTAGCGACCGAGCTGGAGCCGAAGCTCGGTCGCTACGTAGCGACCGAGCGTCCGTTCCGGTCGGTCGCTACGTAGCGACCGAGCTCGAGCCGAAGCTCGGTCGCTACGTAGCGACCGAGAGTTCGTTCCGCCCGGTTTAATTTGAATGGCCTTTTTCCACTCCTCCCAATCATGTCTTTTCTGACATTCCAAAATGGACCTTGGATCGGGATCATCATTTTCATGATCGATCTCTTTGGACACAGAAAAGGAGAACATTCCATCAACATCTTTTATCTTCACTACAAGAAAACATGACCTTAATGACTACAATATTAATAGCTAGTTGGTCGTAATATGGGCATTACGACCAATTAACTTCGAAAATCGATTGGTCGTTAGAAGCTGGTCGTAATTAATTATTAGAGGCACATTGGTCGTAATATTACGACTAGACATATTAGTCGTACACTGGTTGTAACCTTACGACAATTTACCTCTAATGTCGATGTTTATTAGTCGTAAGGTAACGACCACTTTACATCAACCATTGGTCGTAAATTTGACCAACTTTATTTATTTATTTTTGAATTTTGTATTTATTTATGAATTTTATATATTAATTAAAATCAAATATTTAAATTTAGTTTGATTTAATTTTTTAAATTTTGATAAAATTAAAAGAAAATATCTAACATCCGTAAACATAATAATATCCATAATATAAAACATTCGAATTACAAATTAATTAAAACCGAAAAAACTAAGCATTAAGGTTTATTTCGTCAAAGAAGTCGAATGATGTGCCGGAGGTAGAAGCTGATGGATCCGGCTGTCCGAGAAAGGTATTCCCGTAAGAGTTTCTAGGCGCAAGGTTCCTAAGTCTCTTTCTACGCCAACCATGGCAATATCGTCAATCTGGAAAAAAAACCAAAAAAAAAGTTGGTTATAAACAATTCAAATTTGTTATATAAAAATAATCTAAACCTATTCTAATTCCATCATAATCTAACTTCATCCTAATCTACTTCCATCCTAAACTAATTCCAAACCTAATCTAATCACCTAACTAACCACCTAAAACTAAAAAAAAAAAAAACTTACCTAGAGAGAGAAGGAAAGTCGTTGTTAGAGAGAAGGGAATGAGCAACCAAATGGCTTCGCGAGGTCCGAGTATATATAGAGTTTTGGTGTTAGTCGTAAATGGGTTGTAATATTACGACCAATGAGAGACTAGCGGTAGTAAAGGAGACGTAAATTTACGACCAATGGGGGACCAAATAATATTACGACCAATTAGGGACTAAATAATTTTTTATATTTACGACCAATTAAGGACTAATAGTCGCAAAGAAGAATTAAAATTACGACCAATGTGGGATGAAGTCCTTTACGACCAATTAGGGACCAATGTGGGAAGAATTAAGATTAGTCGTAACTGAGTCGTACTTTACAACTAATTAGCTTCGTTTTGTGTTTATACCCTAAAACCGAAACCCCAAACCCCAAACCCCAAACATCATAAGTTTTATACACTTCTAAACCCCAAAGTACAAAGATTTTTTTTTTAACTAAGTTCATATATAGTTGAACAAACATGATAATAAGTTATATATTATTTGTAATGCAATACAAAGAGTTTAATAATATAATAAAACACAAACACTGTAACATAATCACAGTCGATCACTCGTCATCAGAAACATCATCCACTTCATCATTTTCTTCAAATTCATCTTCGTTGGCTTCGTCTGTTGCATCGTCTGGAAGTTCTTCATATCCCTGGTTGTGTGGATCAACAAGTAAGATGTCATTTGTAGCTTGCTCAGGTACTTCTACTTCATTTACGGAATCTTCTTGTAAAGGCGGTTGTTCAACAGTCAAGACTCGGCCTCGAGGTGTAACTTTTATAGCGGCTAACCAAGATATTTCGGATTGTCTGATCCTCGGGTATGGAATAAAACAAACTTGGTCTGCTTGAGAAGCCAATATGTAGGGTTTAAATTTGTTGTACCTCCGTGTAGCATTTATTTCAACAACTCCAAACTTGCTATACCGAACACCTCTATTGACGGTGGGTCAAACCAGTCACATTTGAAGAGAACGCATTTCAACTTCACAAGGCCAGGGAAATCCACTTCGATGATCTCTTGTAAGATTCCATAGAAATCAGTTTCACCTTTCACACATACTCCATAGTTCATTGTTGCTCGCCGACTTCCATATTCGTAAGTGTGAAAAGTGTAGCCTCGTGTGAAATACATAGTTGCTGTGGTGACCTTAGCGACCGGACCTTGTACCAATTTGTGAAACCACTGAGGATAGAATGGATCATCATAATCAACCTGGATCATCAACATATATATATAAATATATAACTTCAATAATTATATAATAAATAACATATTTACGTTTGATAATAACTTAACCACGAATGTGCAACTACGTTTCTCGTAAATTGGTCGTTAATCAGATGGTAGCTTGTCGATGTAATTTAGTCGTACATTTACGACCACATTACGACTACCTGAAAGTGTGGTCGTAAATGCGAAGTTAGTTTACGACCAATTTACGACTAAACTTTTTAGTAGCAAAATTATGTCTAAGTTACGACGGACTTTAACATAGTCGTAAGTTAGATGTAACGTCGAAGTTAATTTACGACTACACATTTGTAGTCGTAAATGGTAGTCGTTACTCTCACGTTTTATTGTAGTGCTTATTTCTGATCCATAACTTTTCATCTCGGGCGTAGTTGATGGAAATCTCATACTTTTCTGTTCCCTTCTCGTCATCTGGATCATCTTTATCTATGCCTTCTTTCAAACATTTTTCAGTATCAGGTTCTTCTGGAACCTTTCCATTTATGTCTTCTTTCAGACATCTTTCAATATCAGGTTCTTCTAGAACCTTACTTTGTTCATCCAATTTCTTTTTCTTTCGGGGATTTTTATCTTTAGAACCCGCTGGCCTCCCCCTCTTTAACTGAACCCTAGGTTCATTCATTTTATTTCCATCAGTTTGTTCTTTAGGAACATCAACTCTTGATGGAACATTTTCAGTGGGTATACATGACTTCGTCACCCTTCTCGTATCTGTGAACGCATCTGCTAACTGGTTTGCCAAATTATGCAAATGCACAATTTTCTGAATTTCCAGCTCTCTTTGATTCGTAGGGAGATCAAGGTGTAACAACGACGGTGTACACCAAGTAATCTCTGTAGGAATTCTATTAATTCCACGCCCTAACGCTGGAAATTCATCCTCATTAAAATGACAATCGGCAAATCGTGCCGTAAACATATCACCAATTACTGGTTCCAGATATCTTATTATACTTGGTGACGTATAACCCACATATATTCTCAATCTCCTTTGTGGGCCCATTTTTCTTCTTTGTGGCGGTGCTATCGGAACATAGACCGTACACCCAAAGACACGGAGATGGGATACATATGGCTCTTGCCCAGATGCCAATTGTAATGGGGAGTACTTATGATATGCACTCGGTCTTAACCGAACTAGTGCAGCTGCATGCAATATAGCATGACCCCATACATAAATTGGGTGCTTCGTTCTCAAGACTAACGGTCTTGCAATCAACTGCAACTGTTTTATCAATGACTCGGCCATGCCATTTTGTGTATGCACATGGGGAACTGGATGCTCCACATCAATCCCCATTGAGATACAATAATCATCAAAGGCTTGCGATGTAAATTCACCAGCATTATCAAGCCTTACTTTCTTATTGGCATACTCTAAGAACTGCGTTCTCAGCTTTATTATCTGGGCAATGAACTTTGCGAAAGCCGTATTTCGTGTCGTCAAAAGAGACACACTTGACCATCTACTAGATGCGTCAATCAATACCATGAAATACTTAAACGGCCCGCACGGTGGGTGGATCGGCCCACATATATCAACATGTATCCTTTCTAAAAACATTGGTAATTCATTGCCTACTTTTGCTGGTGATGGCCGAGTTATAAGTTTCCCTTGAGAACAGGCATTGCATGTAAATTCGCCTGTTTGCAAAAAATTCCGTTTTTCAACGGATGGTCATTCGAATTTTGCACTATCTTTCTCATTTTGACTGAACCAGGATGTCCTAGCCTCTCATGCTATATTTTAAATGTATCAGTAAACTTCATGTTTACCACGGTATAGGACTCAGTCATGGTTATTTTCGTACAATATAGTCCAGAGGATAACATTCTTAACTCTTCCAATATATGTTTCCTCTCGAACTTAATGCAAAGAAATTCAATGCCATCTTTACTCATAGTCTCAATATGATATCCATTTCTTCGGATATCCTTAAAACTTAACAAGTTTCTATGAGAATCGGGAGAATACAATGCATCACTTATTTCAAATATTCTTCCTAAAAAAGATTCCTAAAACTAGAAAATATGGAAGCGACAAACTTACTAGAAAAAACCAGCCAGAAGCTCGTCCAGAAATCCCGTCGGAAGCTCACCCAGAAATCTCGCAAGAAGCTCGCCCATAAATCTCGCCGGAAGCTCACCCGGAAATCCCACCGGACAAATTCACTAGTGACTGGTCGTCGGATAATTCAACAACAACTCGTCACATGCAAAGAAATACTTTGACTTGATGAGAATAAAGAGAAGGGTTGAGTTTCTTATATAGAGGGAGGAAAAAGAGGTAGGTTTTCTAAACTTCCAATGTGGGACAAAATAAAAAGAGAGAACTGGGCTTTAATTTTAATAAAACCAAAAAGGTTCCACCAAAACAAGATTAGGGTCGTTACAATTCTCCCCCACTTAACCGGAATTCGTCCCGAATTCCGCGAAGAACCGGGAAAGAACTTCAACGGCTATGAAAGAAAGAAGAACACAAGATAAAGCAAACAACGGAAACAAATTGAAACTTGGTATTCTCTTGCAAAAATAAAAGAGTTAGTAACGGTAACAACTAACCAAATGATGCTAGACAAAATGGTGTCACTTTTTTTTCAAAAACTCTCAATCCCGAAACATTGAAAATCGTTGAAATCTGAGTCCCATAGATCGCCGTCCCAGGTCAGAGCCGGGACGGAACCCCACTTTGATACCAAAATGTAACACATGTCTCCTCCTCTCTCGAGAACGGCGTGCTACTAACCGAAAAGTACCAAATTAAACGGATTTATAAAACCGAATAAAATATCAAACCTTTTAATCAAATAATTTCCAAATAAAACAAGTTTATAATTTAAAACCAAATACATTAAATTGAAAAGTTAATTAAAACCGAAATAAAATACAATGATCCCAAGACACCAATCCGTCCACATATCCAACTACTCGTCATGTTCACCTGCAAGGGAAAGAAAGAGGGGTGAGTAACAGGAGAGTTACTCCGTGAGGTATGAGATGCTAAAACGCAAACCACTGACTTAATACATAGCACTAAGACCATGTAGGCCTAGCTCTAGCATGAAACAAACACAGTGTCTAATACACCACATAAAACATCCAGTGCGCTGATAGTACATGCTACTCTATGCACCCCGCATTTCCTCATAATGATATATGTATATCTCCAGGCGTATAGTAGTCCATCTCTGCACTCCCAGAATCTGCGCGTCGGCGACTGATACAAACGTCTTTGTACCCCCGCAATCTCACTGCTCGTCGGCGGCGTACACAAACGTCTTTATGCACCCGCAATCACACTGTTCGTCGGCGGCTTACACAAACGTCTTTGTGAACCCGCAATCACACTGCTCGTTGGCGGCTTACACAAACGTCTTTGTGCACCCGCAATACACACAAATGGACTTATATATATATATATACATATATAGCAGTTTTTAACATCACTCAATTCATTCAATTGTTGAATCCTCTATTATCCTATTTCCGATTTAACAATCAATAACAATAATAAACAAACAAGACTCTTAAACAGACTCGATTCACAGAGACGGATCATGTTTCGAAACTAGACTTTCCATAATAGTAGTACTAAACTAGTACAGGATTAGACGGAATAGCCCTCACCTTGGTCACTGGCTGGAATGATCGACGGGAGATGGTCAACTGCATCACGAGATCAACTGCATCACGAGATCAACGACTTAGGCTCAGAGTCTCAGGAAATAAAGTTTCCGAAAATGGAAACTTTCCTAAAATAGCAACTTTGCTAAAATAGCAACTTTCCTAAAAGAGAAACTTCCCTAATATTACTTATTTCCTAAATTAGAAACTTTCCTAAAATAGAAACTTCCCTAAAATAGATTCCTAAAACTAGAAATATGGAAGCGACAAACTTACTAGAAAAACCAGCCGTAAGCTCGTCCAGAAATCCCGCCGGAAGCTCGCCCAGAAATCTCGCCGGAAGCTCGCCCAGAAATCTCGCCGGAAGCTCGCTCGGAAATCCCACCGGAAAAATTCACTAGTGACTGGTCGTCAGATAATTCAACAACAACTCGTCACATGCAAAGAAATACTTTGACTTGATGAGAATAAAGAGAAGGGTTGAGTTTCTTATATAGAGGGAGGAAAAGGAGGTAAGTTTTCTAAACATCCAATGTGGGACAAAATAAAAAGAGAGAATTGGGCTTTAATTTTAATAAAACCAAAATGGCTCCACCAAAACAAGATCAGGGTCGTTACAATTCTCCCCCACTTAACCGGAATTCGTCCCAAATTCCACGAAGAACCAGGAAAAAACTTCAACGGCTATGAAAGAAAGAAGAACACAAGATAAAGCAAACAACGGAAACAAATTGAAACTTGGTATTCTCTTGCAAAAATAAAAGAGTTAGTAACGCTAACAACTAACCAAATGATACTAGACAAAATGGTGTCACTTTTTTTTCAAAAACTCTCAATCCCGAAACATTGAAAATCGTTGAAATCTGAGTCCCATAGATCACCGTCCCAGGTCAGAGCCGGGACGGAACCCCGCTCTGATACCAAAATGAAACACCCGTCTCCTCCTCTCTCGAGAACGGCGTGCTACTAACCGAAAAGTACTAAATTAAACCGATTTATAAAACCGAATAAAATGTCAAACCTTTAAATCAAATAATTTCCAAATAAAACAAGTTTATAATTTAAAACCAAATACATTAAATTGAAAAGTTAATTAAAACCGAAATAAAATACAATGATCCCAAGACACCAATCCGTCCACATATCCAACTACTCGTCATGTTCACCTGCAAGGGAAAGAAAGAGGGGTGAGTAACAGGAGAGTTACTCCGTGAGTTATGAGATGCTAAAACGCAAACCACTGACTTAATACATAGCACTAAGACCATGTAGGCCTAGCTCTAGCATGAAACAAACACAGTGTCTAATACACCACATAAAACATCCAGTGCGCTGATAGTACATGCTACTCTATGCACCCCGCATTTCCTCATAATGATATATGTATATCTCCAGGCGTATAGTAGTCCATCTCTGCACTCCCAGAATCTGCGCGTCGGCGACTGATACAAACGTCTTTGTACCCCCGCAATCTCACTGCTCGTCGGCGGCTTACACAAACGTCTTTGTGCATCCGCAATCACACTGTTCGTCGGCGGCTTACACAAACGTCTTTGTGAACCCGCAATCACACTGCTCGTCGGCGGCTTACACAAACGTCTTCGTGCACCCGCAATACACACAAACGGATTTATATATATTTATACATATATAGCAGTTTTTAACATCACTCAATTCATTCAACCGTTGAATCCTCTATTATTTTATTTCCGATTTAACAATCAATAACAATAATAAACAAACAAGACTCTTAAACAGACTCGATTCACAGAGACGGATTATGTTTCGAAACTAGACTTTCCATAATATTAGTACTAAACTAGCACGGGATTAGACGGAATAGCCCTCACCTTAGTCACTGGCTGGAATGATAGACGGGAGATGGTCAACTGCATCACAAGATCAATGACTTAGGCTCAGAGTCTCAGGAAATAAAGTTTCCAAAAATGGAAACTTTCCTAAAATAGCAACTTTGCTAAAATAGCAACTTTCCTAAAATAGAAACTTCCCTAATATTACTTATTTCCTAAATTAGAAACTTTCCTAAAATAGCAACTTCCCTAAAATAGATTCCTAAAACTAGAAATATGGAAGCGACAAACTTACTAGAAAAACCAGCCGAAAGCTCGTCTAGAAATCCCGCCGGAAGCTCGTTCAGAAATCTCACCGGAAGCTCGCCCAGAAATCTCGCCGGAAGCTCACTCGGAAATCCCACCGAAAAAATTCACTAGTGACTGGTCGTCGAATAATTCAACAACAACTCGTCACATGCAAAGAAATACTTTGACTTGATGAGAATAAAGAGAAGGGTTGAGTTTCTTATATAGAGGGAGGAAAAGGAGGTAAGTTTTCTAAACTTCCAATGTGGGACAAAATAAAAAGAGAGAATTGGGCTTTAATTTTAATAAAACCAAAAAGGCTCCACCAAAACAAGATGATGGTCGTTACACAGCCCTGAGATCCATCGACAATAAAGCTGGTACGGCCTTGGATGGCAAATGCTCCCGTGATCACTTGAGGGGGTGGAAGATGATTGTCCTAGAGGCTGCTAGCACTCGAGTGTGGACAATTTTTTTGAGCTATGGAATGCTCTCGAACAGTGTTGCTACTCTTATGGCACATGTGCATCCTGTTTGATGTCAAAATGATTCACGATGGAAATCCCTCTCCTTAGGTGAAGAAAAATGTTTTTATGTTGAACAGAGAAAGAAAGCACACTGACTAGATGTTAGGTTCCAACTTTAGTTCATTGATGATCTTAAAACTCAACATCTTACGCGGTAATAGAAAGAAAGTATGGGGACAACTTAGCCAACAAAACCCTAAACCTAGTTGGTTTGAAAGAACCAATTCATAATTATAATGGGTTTACACAGTTTGATTTGTAATCTTAATAACACTTGGTTTAATCTTCTTTTTTTTGGTTTTTTGGAACACAGCTTACTTTCCTTCATACTTATTTTTTGCGGTTACAATAAAAATAGGGAATTAGCTATCCCCTTTAATTAAAAACATAAATAACAATATCAAAAGAATTAAGATATATTCTTCATGACAAGATGACATCAAAGTCAATACAAAGCTCCATTGCGTCAATAAGACCTTCATGACAAAGTCGAATAGCTGAAAGATAATCACATAAAAGGGTGACGTTGAGAGTCAGCACCAACAGGGAAAACCAAGGTAATCTCGATTGCATCTTCTGGTCCCGTACAGACAGCTATGAAAGATGGCATACCGATGAGTAAACTAAAATTAAAACTTAGCAATGAAGCCAAGAAGGCATTTCCTTTCGTAGAAAGGAGGAATGGAGGTAAAATACACTTTTCGCTAGAGAAGGATGATGAAATAAAAACCAGAACAGGTGAACCCACCGGTAAATTCATCCCAAATGAGAAACATGGGGTCTCCATCCTCTGATAGGCCAAAGGAGAAGAAATGGAAAACAGCCAATAAAGAAGAGAAACAGGAATGTGAAGAGAAAGAGGCGTGCAGTGTCGGTTAAGGTACCTTGCGCCGACAAAAAACTGCTTCGCCGGTGCAAGAGAACATAGATCTTGAGAGTGTCTCGAACTTCATGCCCAGGAGGCTAGGGAGAAATCATGTAATAATATTTTTTCCCTTGGTTTAATCTAAAAACACATTTATAATTGTTAACCAAGATTTAGTTAAGCCATTCGGCCTGTTTCTTCTCATGGGTTTTCTTATCCTTTGCTTGCACGAAAGCAGCAAGTCTCTAAATACTTTTTTGGGTTTTGCCTTTTCATCTTGTCGTTGGCCCAACTGAGAAGACCAATGGATCTTAAATCTGGTCGGCATCCTCTTCTTGGGCTGTAAAGGACTTGTGTCTCCCATCTTCACTTTGGAAAAGATCCACCACCATTCTTGCTTGACTAGATTTTTCATCATGCATAGTTGGTAAAAAAATCTGGTCTTCTTGGTCCATGTTGTGCTCCAGTCCATCGTCTTCTATTTCTTCTCCATTTAGTGTCCGAACAGATCCATTTCCATCATCTAACTTCAAATCATTCGGATTGAGTCCTGATTGATTAGATTGTACAATAGTTGATTCTTGTCTAGTGGTGGCCGCACCATCCCCTCCTCCTTTAAAAAAATTTGACCTCTTCATCAGACACATTAAAAGTGGAGATAATGTTGCCGGATGAGGTTGGTCTACGATCAGAGCTCAGAAGATGATCGCTCGAAAAGTTTCTTTCGTCAAACCTCTCCCACGCCCAATCTTATATGTTGAGCCCTAATCCAGCAGTCACTCCGGCCTAGGAATGGTTACACCTCGACACAAATGGACTGGCTGAATACGAAGAACAAGCTCGAGGCGATGGTGAACTTCGAGCTCGGTCTCGACGTATCAAGAGAAATCTTAGGATATCCTCAATCAAGTTATCAAGAGGAGGAGAAGATATCAGAAGCTCTGAATAACTTTTAGGAGTATAAGAAGAAAGAAGTTTGATAAATTAAAGGAGATCCACATTCCGGCTTACATGCACCTAAACATATTGACTTCAAGCTCAGGTTCCCTAAATACTTCGACGTCGTTTTGTACTTTGTTCTTCACTAGTTTAGTCTCATTCACATTCATAAATACTTGTAAATCATTTTCGATATTAATATTACGTCGTTCTAAGGATTGTTGTCCACAAGTTATTAATTCCCTAATTTTACAAACAACACTACATAATTCCTAGTGTGGGTTTTACGATCCACATTTTGGTGCATCTATGGAGAAGATAAACAAACAGCATCCTTGCTAAGAACCATTTTTAAGGTTTAAAGGCACAAATATTGATCCATCTTATGCAATCTCGAAAACAAGACAACATCGGTTGATTTAATATCAGAAATAAATGACGATCCAATGGATCAGACCTCAGTTGTGTGATCAAACAGATCGATTTCATCCAAGGAACACATGGATGCTATAACGCTACCATCCTGGTCAAAGCTCGCCGAGAACAAGTTAAGAGGAAAACGCAACAGTCGATAATGTTCCCCCTCAACGACAAGATCATTTTCTACTTATACTAGACCAAAAAGCTCGATAAATCACGTGAAGATGTCCTCATCATTAGACCTGACGTTGCTGCATGCCGGTTGTCAAGGATAATTTTTGACACCAAGAGTTTGGCCGACATCCTTTTCTATGAAATGTTCAAGAACATTAGGTATCCCGATTCTGCGATAAACCTTGGGACAATGCCGTTCTTCATCTCTGATGGAACCACAACTTCCTCTATTGGTTCGATCCCGCTAGTTTTGAAAGCCAACGATGTCCAGCAAATAATTGAATTCACCGTAGTAGATCAGTGTACACCCTTCAACGCAGTGCTTGGAAGACCTTGGCTTCATAAAATAAAAGCCATACCGTTGATCTATCACCAATGCCTGAAATTTCCTTCTCTGACCAGAATCAAAACTATTCGAGGAAGCCAAAAATCCTCGCGAGCATGCTACATGAAAAACTTCAGGAAAATCCTGTCTTTTGGCTCATACCAATTCATAAAACAAGAAGAGATCGTGGAAAAAAGCATCCAAAATAAACACGAACTCACGACCTGTGAGTCTGGGAAGCAACACACCAGCTTTGCTAACCTCGAGAATGTTTCCTTTAAAGATGTGTTGTCATTGAGAACAAACTCTCCCCATGTCAAAGTTGAGATTCTATCATTCTTAAAATGGAACCTCGATACATTCACCTGGTCGGCATAAGACTTGTCAGGTATCAACCTCTAAGTCACATATTAAAAACTAAACATCAATCCAATTTTCAAGCCTAAGCAAAAATTACGAAAGCTGAATCCCAAACGAGCTAAATCAGTCAACGACAAGGTCGACAGTCTTGAAAATCGGATCGATAAGAGTGGTGAAATATCCTAACTGGATAGCTAATCCCACTTTCATTATAAAAAAAAATTAAATAGAGGATACGCATAAATTTTACCAATCTATAAAAAGCTTGCTCCAAAAGTAGTTTTCCATTTTCACACATAGACCGGTTGGTAGAAGCAAAAGCCATGCACAAATTGCTTTCATTCGTGGACGCTTTCTCTAGGTATATTCAAATTTTGATGAATCCAGATGACCAAGAGAAAATAAGCTTCACTACAGATCGATGGACCTTTTTCTACAAGGTAATTTCCTTCGGCCTCAAGAATGATGGTGCCACATACCAGTGTATTCGATGAACAGCTCAGTACAACGATGAAGGTCTATATAAATGACATGCTTGTTAAGTCATCTAAAGCCGAAGACCATGTAGCCCAACTCCATGGATACTTCACCTTCCTAAAAAATTAGGAATGACACTCAACCCGACCAAATGCTCCTTCGAAATCGCCTCCAGCAAACTAATCGGGTATCTTGTAACCAAATGATGGATCAAATCCAAACCTAAGCAGATCGCGGCCCTCATAAAAACATCATCTCTAGGTCGACAAATGAAGTGCAAAGACTCACTGTAGAGATAGCAGGGTAGGTAGGCAGCTTAACCTTGATCACAGACTCAACAAACTAACTAAAACTTGTCCTCGACTACGCCTTGTCCGTGACCTGGATGCCTGATCTGCCTCCATGGCGTAAAACAAATAAGGACAAGCAACAAATAGTGTTTCCTATATCAAAATTAAATAATATCTTGGTTCGACATCTTAAAGTGCTACCAATCAACTTGAATTAGCTTGCTGATTTGCAGATATTATATCTCTACGACTATCGACATCTTCGCACAACTACTTAGTGGTTTTTATATCTAGACCTACGACAACGTTATTCGAACTCGATTGCTCTGCTCTTAACTTTTTTAACAATTTTTATAAGAGTCATATCATGCCGAAATACCTTTAACTTACCTTTAACAGTTAACTAAAAGGGTAAAAGCCTCCCCATGCAATGTCATAACATTTTCAAAAAAACAAAAAAAAAAATAGAAGATAGATAGACTAGAATACGAGCTTCATTCTCCTATAGAATGACCTCATCATTATCTGCTGCAGAAGACAGAAGATCATCATGCACAACTGAATCCTCGGAAACCTGTGGGAGATAAAGCTCGCCTAGAGACAGATCCGACACCGCGGCCAGCGTGAACTCGATATCAAAATCAATCTCCTACTCCTTGAGACGCTGAAGCTCGTCAGCTTCCTGGATTTCACCCTACACGATTTTACCGTCTTTGTTTAAGTTGGTCTTTTTAAACCAACTAGAATAATTAGGATTTGATTCTCATAAACCAGTTAAAAATACATTTTTTTTTCATAATCAGAACATGATTTGGATCTTTTAAAAGGAAAGCATGCACGAAATGTAAAGATACCACTTTAAACTTAATAAAACACAGCTTTTGTCTCCAACTTTGTCTCCTTTGGGAGACCATCTTACCCTTTGTTCGCGTGGTGAACATCATCCTTCACACTAAGGAGCAGTGGCGGAGCCACATGCACTAAGATGGGGGCCACTGAACCCAACAAAATTTTGAAAATTAGTACAAGTTATTAAACCCTAAAGCTTTGTGCCCCCGTTCAAAAATGTATTTTGCCCCCGTATGTCTTTAAGCCCACTTGATAATTTAGAGAACAATATTATACTTAAGCCCACTTGATAGTTTTGTGAATTATAGTTTAAAGCCCACTAATTAAAAAGCCTAAAATTAAAACTCTGTGCTCTAGTCTCGTCTCCCTCTCACCTTACGAACGTCTTTTGGTTTTCCAGTTCTCAAACTCATCTGTCATACGAAATTCACTTGTATCCAGCAGTTGGTGAGTCATGAATCTCGTCACTTTTGAAGTATTTATTTTTCTTTTTTATTTAAGTTTGATGTAAACTAATAACATGACACTTTTTTTGTTAGGCAAATCGATGGAAAAATTTCTTAAAAGACCGTTCATACCAACACCTGAAGACAATTTGGATGATTTGCCATGGGATCCAGCTAAAAGAAAAAAAATTACAACATACCATTCAAATCAAAGAGATGAGGTAAGACGCAAGTATCTAGCTAGAGGTCCTTGTAAACCGTATGGTCATAATTTTCCAAAAAAGATGATTGGAAAATCATTGAGACGCTTTAGCCCTGCTTGGTTTGATCAGTATGGTAATTGGCTTGAATATAGCGTATCGACAGACAGAGCTTATTGCTTGTGTTGTTACTTGTTTAGAGATGATATACATAAACAAGGCGGGAATGATACGTTTGTGACGGAAGGTTTTTCTAGTTGGAATAAGTCTGAAAGATTAGCTTCTCATGTGGGTGGTATGAATAGCTTTCACAATATTGCTGTTAAGATGTGTGATTCTTTGATGAAGCAAAACCATTCCATTGCACAAGCTTTTTATAAGCATGATGATGTTGTGAAGAATGAATATCGTCTTCGGTTGAATGCTTCAGTTGATGCTTCTAGATATTTATTGCGACAAGGAATACCATTTCGTGCTCATGATGAATCAGAAGATTCTGGTAATAAAGGAAACTTTTTGGAACTTATAAGATACACGGCAGACCAGAATGAAGCAGTACGTAAGGTTGTTTTGGAGAATGCTCCAAAAAATAACCAAATGACTTCTCCACCGATTCAGAGAGATATTGTGCATTGTTTTGCAGAAGAAGTTGTGAAATCTATTATCGAAGAAGTTGATCATGGCATTTTTGGTCTATTGGTGGATGAATCTGCTGATATTTCTCACAAAGAACAAATGGCTGTTGTGTTACGTTTTGTCGATAAGAATGGAACAATCAAAGAAAGATTTATTGGTGTGGTTCATGTAAAAGAAACTTCTTCTCTGACATTCAAGCTAGCTATTGATGATTTGTTTGCTAAGTATGGATTGAGCTTGAAAAATATAAGGGGTCAAGGTTATGATGGAGCGAGTAATATGAAGGGTGAATTCAATGGTCTCCGGTCTTTGATTTTAAGGAAAAACAGTTCAAGCTATTATGTTCATTGCTTTGCGCATCAACTTCAATTGGTTGTAGTGGCAGTTGCGAAGAAACATTTTGAAGTTGGTGATTTTTTTGATATGATTTCTACATTATTGAATGTAGTTGGAGCTTCTTGCAAACGACAAGATGTGGTTAAAGAAAAATACCGTGAAGAAGTTAAAAAAGGAATTAGCAGTGGTGAAATTAGCACTGGAAAAGGGAAGAATCAAGAGCGTTCTCTTCCAAGGCCATCAAACACTCGCTGGGGTTCTCATCATAAGACATTAGTGCGTTTGGTCGAGTTATTTTCGATTGTTATTGAGGTGCTTGAGTATATCCAGAATGAAGGCTATGATGACCCCAAGAAACGACAAGCATATGGTCTTCTTAAGTACCTTTGTACTTTTGATTTCGTCTTCTATATGCAATTGATGTTGCTTATTTTGGGATTAACAGAGAATTTATCCATGGCTTTGCAAGAAAAAGATCAAGACATTTTGAATGCTGTTTCATTGGTTGGATCAACTAAACGAGAACTACAAAAGCTTGGAGATGATGGATGGGACTCCCTTATGGTTAGAGTTTCTTCTTTTTGTAAGAAACATGATATTGAAATCATCATGATGGAAGACGAGTTTGTTGGTTCAGGGAGTCGAAGAAAGAAAAGCAACATAACCAATTTACATCATTACAAGATCAGTTGCTTCAATGTTATTTTGGATTTGCAGCTCCAAGAGTTCAATGATCGTTTTACTGAGGTAAACACTCAACTCCTTATTTGTATGGCTTTCTTAAGTCCTACAAATTCGTTCAAGTTGTTTGACAAAGAGAAGCTGATGAAATTGGTTGAGTTTTATCCCGATGATTTTAGTTTTTTTGAGCGTTCTTCTCTTGAGCAGCAACTTGACATATACATTGATAATATAAGAGAGGATGGTCGATTTCATAACTTGGAGAGTCTTGGAGATCTTTCTCGTTTGATGGTGGAAACGCGGAAACATCTTGTACATCCTTTAGTTTACAGACTTTTGAAGTTAGCATTAACTTTACCAGTTGCTACGGCAACTGTCGAGAGATGTTTTTCTGCAATGAAGTTTGCGAAGACAGCGTCGCGCAACCGAATTGGAGATCAATTTTTAAGTGATTGTCTTGTTTGCTTTATTGAGAAGGATTTGTTTGCATCGGTAACAAATGAAACAGTGGTGAAAAAGTTTCAAAGCATGGCTGAACGTAGAGTATGTTTGTAATTTTTTTTTAGTAATATTTGTAAGACTATTTCAATTTAAGAAATATTTTGTTTGATATCATATTTTATTTATGCCCCCAATAAAAATATTTCCTGCCTCCGCCACTGCTAAGGAGAGTGATCTCATGTGAATCATATTTGTCACTAAGCAGGGTGATCATGTGCCATAAGAATAGAAAAATATCATTTGAGCGTCCCATAACTTAAGGAGAAGTTAATCTACTTTAAAGGCTCTAGGATTCTCCCCCATACCATCTTCAAGTGATCTTTTGGGACGAGGCTTAAATTTAAGACCTAATCTAGAGGCATCTAGCTCTTTGAGCTACCTTAGGTCGCACCAGGTATCCTTCTCCTTGCTTGCCCGAAAAGCACCTAGTCTCTAAGTGCTTCTTTATGGTCTTTGGCTCTTGATCTTGTAGTTGGCCCAGCTGAGAATACCAATGGATCCTCAATCTGGTCATCAGCCGGCCATAAATGTTATGCCACGCCCATCTTCACTTTGGAATTGATCCACCACCATTTTGGCTCGACTAGATTGTTCATCATAGCATAGTTGAATGGGCAGTCTGTTCTCTTTGGCCCATGCGAAGCTCCAGTCAATAGTCTTTCATTTCCATCATCTAGCTCGAACTCGTTCGAAATGAGTCCTGATCGACTAGACTGATCAGTAGTCGAGTCTTGTCCAATGGTGGCCGCACCAGAAGTTTCAAAGAAGAAACTGCTCTTGGAGGATTACCACGGCCACATTTTGGATACCTTAAGAAAGTAACCAAACCTGAGTCTATGCTACCAAAATACTCTGTCAAAATCTCACCAATAAAAAAATTAAATAAACACCACGCACAACCCTCAAAATCAATCCATCCAAAAGCAAACTCCGCCTCTGACAAGTTGGTCAGCAAGAGGAACCATCATCTTCACAAGAAACAACCGCCATCTCCAAAGTCCCCCACAACATCAGGAACAAACCCCCTAACTGACTCTACAAAACCTTTTATCTAAATCTTTGACTATTTTACGAAATCCTAAGTAGCTTCTTTGTCGTCCTCTAGCAGAGATAACCATTGTTAAAGCCGGTCAAGGAGTTGCTGAGGCCATAGAGGTAACGTAGAGCACTGCCACGTCATAGACCACACCACACGCCGCGTCAAAGACTACACAACACACCACATAGAGGAAGAGATGTGCCACTGGAGAAACAAATTTGCAATTGTTCCGGCATTAAGATCCGAAGCAGAAAAGTATAAAGGAAAGAGAGGAGGCTCTCACGGACCGACAAGAGACACCGGAGACCGGAGAAGACCTTCAGAGCTAGAAAACGATAGAAAACTCTAAAAAGAAAATGAATGGCGCGTGATATATACTTTCACGGAGTTTCTTGAACATAATGTCAGTTTAAAATGATCTAAACCATAATCCACGTTAAATGCAGTGTATGTTATTTTGGATAGTATAGTTCAGACTCAAATATACTTATTTATTTCGAATAGTATAAAATATTTAGCAAAAAATAAGCAATTACAAGATTATATATGTATATTTAATATAATAAACATAAAATTTGGTGCAGAATATGAAAAACAAATTTATATTTTCCATAAGAATTGATAAGTCAAATAAATATAAAACCTTCTTAAACATCCATTGAAAAATAAGAGAGGAAGCATAAAACTTGACGCTCTTTAGACTATCCGCAATGGTGAGACTCATTGGAGTCCTTAACACAAGGGCATTTCGGATTAATTTTGGATATTTTGGATTTTTTAAAAAAAAAAAAAAAAAAAAAAGATGACCATTCACGGGCCGCCACGTAGTCAATGGGACCCGTGAACAGTGTAAGGATCAATCCTTATCAAAGGATTTTAAGGATTCTTTTTTGCACAAACTCTAAGAAAGTGGACTCCACACCCACTAAGAATTCACTTAAGAGCTCCCATTGTAGATGCTCTTAGATATATTTAAAAATCTTAATAAAAATCAACTACCAAAAAAAAAAGTCAACTACCACTCTCTGTCCCTCTCTGATCATTTCATACCTACTGATGGTGGTTGCTATTAAAAACATATAAATTCCGAAATTGATAGGTTCTTTAAAGTAATCAAGACAAGTTGAACATTTTCTTATACAATTTTTCCCACTAGCAAACATATTATACTAAATGTGTTTACACAATTTTATCAGTTGGTCATTTAATTTATTTTTTTGGGTACCAACACATCTATTCACGTTCAGAAGATTGACTTGGTACTTGGTATGGTCTTCTGCTTGAAATGTCGAAAGGTTTTTTCTGCTCATGTATCATCGTTTATAAACTTCATTTATTGTTCAAAACTTTCTTCTTATTGTTTGTAAAATAAGAGAATATGGAGAAATCCCATGGGCTTTCGATGGTTGCACTTATAGTAACATTCGCCATGATTTACTTTGTTCAAGCTCAGCAAGGTATGTAATAATCCACATTTTCATGTTAATGTTAGTATCGTTTTTTTTTCCTACAAGAAAAACACTTGACACTTTTGGTATTCTCGATCATTACAAAGAAAAAAGGAAACTATTTAAGCCCGGTGGATTGGCATAGTCGTTGAAAACGTTTCTGAGATCATATAGATTGTCGAAGGGGTTTACGCTATGAAAAAGAAATATATATATATATTTGGCAGTTCAACCATTGTTGGTTGAACAAAAATGGGTTCAAACCATTTTAAAACCAGACTGATCCGATAGCTGGACCAGGTTCACCCATGAACCGGTCACATAATCGGATTAGGTCTCAAAGCTAGAACTGAATAAAAACTATTAAAATCATCAAAATTCATAAACCATTTATATAAACAAAAAATTAGTTTATATTCACAATTTTTTTATATTTGAAATTTATTTATATTTTAATTATGTATTATATTTACTAACCTTACTTAAAAAATTATATAGTATTAGAATATTTTAGTCTAAATTATTGAACCAGGTTTGATCCGGTCGAACCATATTGAACGGTGATCCAAATATTTTCCGGTTCAGCTTCTCATCCGGTTTTAGAAACACTAAACATGTCAATGAAAATTTTATCCATGTCATCTAACTGTTATCGGATGCATTTCTCTTCTCCGTAGCTTTATTTCTTTATGTGGACATCAATTTTATTAGATTAAGGTTTTTTATGGATTTACCCTGTCATTTGATGGTTACAGAAGCCGCGATTTTCTCCTTACCATATCATTTTTTATATGAACGACCGTGTAATATACCAAATGGATGATGTCTATGTACGTAACATGAGCGTACAATTTTTTTTTTGTTTGGAAAAACATGTGATCTGTTATTATATTGGAATTTCTTCATTAATAATTTAGCTCGTTAATTATTCCATTAACGTAAATTTCAAATGAACATCTATACTTTTTGGCGGCAGCGTATCAACGGTAACTCAGCTCAAATCTAAAGATTTAGGCTAAATCTTTAGAGACCTGACTTCTTGAATCGAAGAATTTAATCAAATTCGATGCAAGGCTCTCGTATTGATGACATAATCGAATCAATGCAAGGCTTTAGAGAAAACTCTAGTTTATTAACTTCCAAAACTAATCATCAAAGCCAACTTACAAAACTCTTATATAAGTCTTACAGATGGTTTAGAATAACCTAAGTCTCTTAAAAATGGAAAATCTAATAAAAGGAAATAGGAAATCTTTTAAAAGCCGAAAATAGGAAAACAATTGCTTGGCGGTGAAGGTATCATGATGCTGCATCAGGTCCCCCGGGGTGAGAAAGATTCGACCCCGAATCGTGGATGGCGTCCGGAGGAACATAACGCGACAAGTACTTCACGCTAAACACATCAGACGTCGTAATGTCAGCCAGTAATTGCAGACGGTAGGCGTTATCATTGATGCGTTCAAGTACTTGAAGAGGACCAATCTTCTTTGCTTTAAGCTTGTTGTAGGCATGAGCTGGCATCCTGTCTCTCGTGAGAAATACCCATACAAGATCACCGACTTCAAACACAAGACGCCTGCGATGAACATCAGCTGCAGCTTTATATTTCGAAGCTGAATCTTCCAAATTCGTGACCACCTGTCCATGAACCTTAAGTATATCGTCAATTAAGTCATCAGCCCCACCATGAAGGCGTACGCGATCAGGGAGAGTAGCAAGGTCAAGTGGCCCACGCGGGACAACAGCATAGATAACTTGGAACGGGCTAAACCCAGAGCTACGGTTAAGTGCACGATTGTGTGCAAACTCTGCTTGAGGCAGTTTAGAATCCCATGACTTTATAGAATCGCCGACTAAGCAACGAAGTAAGTTTTCCAAAGATCGATTAGTAACTTCAGTTTGACCATCCGTTTGAGGATGATACGCCGAACTCATGTCAAGAGTAGTTCCAAGCATCTTCCACAAAGAACGTCAAAAATGTCCCAAAAAACGAGAGTCACGATCAGAGACTATGGACGTTGGTAATCCATGTAAACGGTCGACTTCCCGAAAGAATAGGGTAGCAACTTGGAGAGCATCAGTAGTCCGCTTACAAGGAATGAATTGAACCATCTTAGAAAAACGATCAACCACCACAAAGATCGAATTGAAACTCTTTTGAGTACGCGGAAGTCCCATCATAAAGTCCATACTAATGTCTGACCATGGCTGTGTTGGTACAGGCAGAGGCAAGTAAAGACCAGCGTTGGTAGCATGACCCTTTGACGATTGGCATGTAATACACCGTTCCACATACCGTTCAACGTCACGGCGTAAAGATGGCCAGAAATAAGAAGTGGAGACGAGGTGTAAAGTTCTATCACGCCCAAGATGACCTTCATTATGTATCTCAGAGATAAGCTTGAGTCTAAGGCTCGAATCCGGAATGCATAAATGTTCCCCACGAAAAAGGAAGCCATCGTGAAGTGTATAATCACGCGAGAGGCCAGACTGAACTTCAGCCATAATTCGACCAAAGAAGATATCCGATGGGTAAAGATCAGCAAACGTTCCCAAGCCTGGAACAGAGACATGAAGAACAGTCAGCAAGTTATGGCGTCGACTCAAGGCATCCGCTACGCGGTTGGAAAGACCTGAAGTATGCTTGATCACAAAAGTAAATTGCTGTAAGTAAGCAACCCATGCAGCATGTCTTGCAGAAACTTTATCCTGGCTGCTAAGATGCTTGAGTTCATCGTGGTATGTAAAAAGAACAAACTCCTTATGAAAAAGGTAATGTCGCCAATGCTTTATAGATTTCACCACTGCATAGAACTCGATGTCATAAGTACTATAACGCATGCGAGCACCACTGATCTTCTCGCTGAAGAAGGCTATAGGACGACCACGCTGACTTAGAACCGCACCAATCCCCGTTTTAGAGGCATCACAATGAAGCTCAAAAACTTGAGAAAAATCTGGAAGAGCAAGAATCGGCGCAGAACTGGGCTTTGTTTTGATTGCCTCAAAGGCCATATCAGCCTCGGCAGTCCAAACAAACTGACCTTCTCGACGAATACAATCAGTTAAGGGCGCCATTAAGCTACTGAACTGTGCAACAAACCGTCGATAAAAAGATGCCAGGCCGTGGAAGCTGCGCGTCTCAGTTAGCGGTGACGGAGTTGGCCATGTTTTAATTGCTTCCACTTTGCTGGGATCCACGGCTAGCCTACTTGCAGAGACGATATAACCAAGGAAGTGAACCTGAGAAGAACCGAACTCGCACTTCTTCTTGGTGGCAAACAATTTATCACGACGGAGCACAAGGAGAACCTCGCGCAAGTGGTCCAGATGCTCGGCCAGAGTCATGCTGAAGATTAAAATATCATCAAAATAGACAACCACGAACTTCCCTATAAAAGGGCGCAGAGCTTGATTCATGAATCGTATAAACGTGCTTGGCGCATTTGATAACCCAAAGGTCATCACAAGCCATTCAAAAAGTCCTTCACGAGTTTTAAACGCCGTTTTCCATTCATCTCCTAGACGAATCCTGATTTGGTGATAGCCACTCTTTAGATCGAGTTTTGAGAACACGGACGCAGCTCCAATTTGATCTAATAAATCATCAAGGCGAGGGATTGGGAATCTGTAACGAACTGTTATTTTGTTGATAGCGCGACTGTCAACACACATTCGCCAAGAACCATCCTTCTTAGGTATTAACAATGCGAGAACTGCGCAGGGGCTTAGACTTTCTCGTAAGAAACCCTTGACGACGAGTTCTTCCACTTGTCTTCGGAGTTCTTCGTGTTCATTAGGACTCATGCGATAATGAGCTCTGTTCGGGAGTGCTGCATCTGGAACTAGATCAATGCGATGTTGAATATCACGGAGAGGAGGAAGTCCAGATGGCAAGTCATCGGGAAAGACATCTTGAAATTCGTCAAGTAAAGCTGTAAACGCGCTAGGGACTGATGGAAGTGTCGTTGGTGGCTCTGCTGCTAACAGAATGAACACAAATCCTTCTTCCCGAAGTGTAGCTTCAAACGGTCTGCGTTGCAGAATTAACGCGGGTGAGGATGGTAAGCTCAGTTTCTCTGGTAACGACGGCTGGAGAGTAAAATTGCGGTTTTGAAATCGAAAACTGTATTGAGGTAGCCATCATGTTGAATGCGACGATCGAATATCCATGGTCGGCCAAGAAGCATATGGCAAGCATCCATGGGCGCAACATCACAGTGAATTTGATCTTTATAAGAATCACCAACCGAGAATGAGATCAACGCACGACGAGTGATCAGTAAATCTGTCTTTTTGTCTAGCCATGCAAGCTTGTAAGGATGAGGGTGAAGTTCTGTAGGCCAGCTAAGTTTGTTCACAACATCCTCAGCCACCACGTTTTCACTACTACCAGAGTCAATAATGAACTTGCAGACCTTTCCTCCAATGGTACACTTAGAATGAAAAAGATTTTTGCGTTGAGGATTCTCATTGACGCTATGAGGAGCAAGACAAACTCGGCGAAGCATTAATGCGGTACCAGTGTCCGCTGTTAGTACTTCAGTATCGTCGACGACGTCGGGAATTTCTTCATCATAAACGACTTCAACATCGTTACATGCTGTGTCGAGAAGAAGACCACGACGGTTCCGGGTAGGGCAGTTCGCCTGTCGATGGCCAATTTCTCCACAAGAAAAGCATCGAAGGGAACTTGGGTGTGTCTGTCGAGTATCAAGTGGTACAATGGACGTCTCTGTTTTAGCAGAGGATGTATCATCACTTGCGACTGGAGCTGTTGGTAACGGAGTGGTACGAACGAGACGAGATGACGTCCAGGACAAGCTACCCGTTTTTGTTTGAGCTTCAATTGTGACTGCTTGTTGATGAGCTTCCGCCAGTGTTAGCGGGTTGAACAAGTTGATTGTATGCTGAATCTGTTGTTGGAGACCGGCAGTGAACCGCGCGACAAGTTGACGTTCACAATTTTGTATGTCGACACGAGTCAGGAGTAAGAAAAATTCCATAGAATAATCAGCAACAGAACGCGGTCCTTGACGAATATTATGTAGACGTTGGAACATAGTCTGATCATAATTATACGGCAGGAATGTTTTCTTCAGCTTTGACTTCAATTTATCCCATGAAACGATTTTTGGCTTGCCGAGACGAGATCGTGTTGCTTTCAGTTGCGTCCACCATGCCGCTGCTCTGTTTCGAAACCGCATGGTTAGAACAGGAACACATCTATCCATTGGGACTCTTTTGAATTCGAGAATTTCTTCAACCGTAACAATCCAATCAAGTAGTTCTTCAGCGGAGGAGTTGCCATGGAATTCAGAGATTTCTGTTTTAAATCCTTTTTCCCATTGAAAACCATCATCAGCTCCTAAGGCAGCACCTTGTGCCAGTGCATGGTTATGACGGAGAGGGGCAAAGGGGTTGTCAGCAACAAGGTTCTCCTCCCTGTCGTCTTCTCCATATGTTTCTTCATCTTGGTCGTTGGCCTGGTTACCAACAGGGGGTGGCGGTGCGTTGCGTTGAACGCCGAGGTTCTGGAGGGCGGCGGTGATGGTGCGCATCTGCGCTTGAAGCTCGGTGATAGCTTCTCGGGTAGCTTCTGCTTCGGTTTGAACAGGGGCGCGACGTGTCCTAGCCATTGTGAATACGGAAGGAGCGTAGCAAAGCTCTGATACCAACTTGGCGCAGCGTATCAACGGTAACTCAGCTCAAATCTAAATATTTAGGTTAAACTTCTTGAATCGAATAATTTAATCAAATTCGATGCAAGGCTCTCGTATTGATGACAGAATCGAATTAATGCAAGGCTTTAGAGAAAACTCTAGTTTATTAACTTCCAAAAACTAATCATCAAAGCCAACTTACAAAACCCTTATATAAGTCTTAGAGACGGTTTAGAATAACCTAAGTCTCTTAAAAATAGAAAATCTAATAAAAGGAAATCATAGATAGAAGAGGAAATCTTTTAAAAGCCGAAAATAGAAAAACAATTGCTTGGCGGTGAAGGTATCATGATGCTGCATCACTTTTATAAGTAGATTCAACAAACATAATACGTTAAATTCACACAGTTTTAACGGTACATTTTTGCTACTTTAAATACAAGTTGTCTGGAATTTGATTTAACGAATAGGGTTTTACCTTAAACAGGGTTCATCAGCTTGGATTGCGGGTTATTCCCGAATGAACAGTCTCCTTATACCGAGTCTGCAACTGGATTACAGTACTCATCAGATTCAAACTTTATCCAAACTGGAAAAATTTCTAGGATTCAGAGAAGTCTCGAGGAAAATCACTTAAAGCCTCAAAGAACGGTTAGATACTTTCCAGAGGAGATGCGCAACTGTTACAATATTACTGTGAAGCAGGGAACCAACTATTTGATCAGAGTTAGAGCAATATATGGGAACTACGATGGTCTAAATCATTATCCTATGTTTGACTTGTACATTGGCCCTAATTACTGGGTAACAATAGACACTCAAAATAATGTACGGAAGGAGATCTTTCACATCCCTAGGTCAAACATTTTGGACTAGTGTCTTGTCAAGACAGGCACCTCTACGCCATTTATATCGGCCATCGAAATAAGGCCACTTCGAAATAACACTTACATCACCACATCAGGATCGTTGAAGTTGTTTTCACGTTTTTATCTTAGCAATTCAGAAGACGTTCTAAGGTGAGTCTGCTTTGTTTAAGATGATCCAAGTCTTTTTTAATTTGTGAGACGTTGGTTATAAATTTATTTCGCAAAGAACAGGTACGAGGAGGATGTCTATGATAGAATGTGGAATTCATACAATCAGTCAGACTGGACGCAGATATCAACCAGTCTTACGGTGAACACTAATTCCAATAGTTTCCGTCTTCCTTAAGATACTCTCAAAACCGCTGCAACACCTGAGAATGCGAGTGGAGGCATTGATAGATATTGAGTTTCCTGAATTCCCAACTGATAAAATTTACATTTACCTCCATTTTGCTGAGGTTGAAGTCTTGCGGGCCAACGAGACTAGAGAGTTCAACATTTCTTTAAATGGAGTGTCCATTAACGACTCTTACAGGCCTTTATATCTGCAGTCCGAAACGATGCACAATCAGTCTCCAGTTACATGTGAAAACAGAAACTGTATCATAAAGCTGACAAGAACGGGAAAGTCTACACACCCACCACTGCTTAACGCTGTGGAAGGTTTTGGGGTTGCCGATTTTCGACAGTCTGAAACAGACGCAAATGATGGTACGTAAATAAATGGTGAAATGCATGACTATATTGTATTCCAGTTTGCTAAAGATGATATCGTTCGAATTTGTGGCAGTGACTGCTATTAAGAATATCGGAACCGCTTATGGATTGAGTATAATTTCATGGCAAGGTGATCCATGTGTCCCTCGTGGGTTTTTGTGGGACGGCCTAAATTGTAGTGATACGGAAGGGTCTACACCGCCAAGAATCACCTCCTTGTGAGATATCTATAACCATCATTTTTAACTAAATATTTCACTTGTTTCAATGGGTATCTCAACACATAAACAGAAACTTGTCTTCAAGAGGGCTAACGGGAACCATAGAAACTGGAATTCAAAAGCTAACCCATCTGGAAAACTTGTAAGTATGATCATTGTTGCCTTAAAGCACATAAATTTCAATGCATTTTGATCTCTTCCAAATTTCAGGGACTTGTCAAATAACAGCTTGACTGGAGTAATTCCAGAATTCCTAGCTAGTATGAAATCATTGCTGATCATGTAAGTTTTTAGACTTTATTGGTCGTATTAATAGTCCTAAGTATAATTTTCACCAATGTATTAATATTTTTTTTTTCTTTTAATAGAAATTTGACCAAGACCAATCTGAATATTTCAATTCCACAAGCTCTTCGCAATAGAGAAAGGAAGGACTAAAGTTAATGTAAGAAAATAAATCCATTCACGTGCACATTTCATTCGACAGTTTATTTCCTTTGTGCATGCATAGTCATATATATGCAATCAATACTCTTTTTTTTTTGTAGTGTTGATGGTAATGAGATAAATCAATTATGAAGCCCAGTAACGCAGACACCATTCAAGCCCATATGATCTCAAGACATATGGAGCCCAAGCCTGCAATACATAAGAGACAAACCACTACAGAAGTCATAATGGTAAAGAGGATGAATAGAGGAAAAAGCATAAACGTTGGCGACAAGAGTATGGTTTAGACACCTCACCTGCAGCTCAGCAATAGGTTTGGAGCGCTAGAGGATCAGACCGACTGAGCTGGCAGCTTGACGAATCAGAGCAAAGCATCTAGACTGTTCTTACCTCTGTATAAATAAGAGAAGAGATACATTGTAACCTGCAAGTTATGAAAGCATAATAAAGAGAAATAGCAAAGTTTATAAAGTTTTTGTCTTTACCTTCATGGTATCAAAGCTTCAGGGATTAGAACCTGCGGCTTAGTCATGGATGGAAACCAAAGTTTGGTCATTGATGGAATCCAGAGTCACGTTCCTCTTACAGCTCTTACGATTACTCAAGTTGTGACCTTGAAGCTCAAAGAAGGCAACTACCTCTTATGGAAGCTTCAATTCGAGCAGTTCTTGTCAAGTCAGATGCTTTTGGGCTACGTCACCGGTGCACAACCAAGACCACCTGAGACAACAACCGTGCGTGATGGTGATGCAGTCACTGAAGCAGCAAACCCGGAGTTTAAGAAGTGGATGCAAAAAGACCAGTTGATTCTGGCCTGGATCTATGGTACGCTCACAGAAGATGCGCTCAAATCAGTCTATGGACTCCATTCTTCTCAGGAGGTTTGGCTCGCTCTAGCCAAAAAGTACAACAGAGTCTCAGCCACAAAAAGACTAGATCTCCAGAGAAGGGTTCAAACAACGGTCAAGGGAACCAAAACCATGACTGATTACCTCTCGGAGATCAAATCTCTGGGAGATCAAATCTCTGGGAGATCAAATCTCTGGGAGATCAAATCTCTCTGAGATCAAATCTCTCTGTGGCAAATATGGTCACTCCCCCAACAAGTGCTACAGACGTTTTGACTTGAGTTTCGCTATGGACGTTCCACAACCACAGGCCAACATTCTCACCTCTACTCATCACGCAGAAGCAGAGTGGTTTCCAGACAGTGGATCCTCACATCACGTTACCAGCTCTGCTCAGCACCTCGACTCAGCTCAGGAATACACATGAACTGATCAGGTTATGGTTGGAAATGGTGATTTCTTGCCTATCACGCATGTCGGTTCTGCATCCATTCCCACCCAGACAGGTATCTTACCTTTGCTTAATGTTCTTGTCTGTCCTAAGATTGCTAAGTCACTATTGTCAGTTTCCAAGCTCACCGATGATTACCCTTGTTCTATCACTTTTGACTCAACAACTGTTTGTGTTCTGGATAAGGAAACTAACAAGGTTCTCAGTCAGGGAAGCAAAGCTAAAGGACTTTATAAGTTGGATGATCCTCAGTTCATGTCGTTCTACTCTTCAAGACAGCAAAGTTCGAGTGATGTGGTATGGCATAAGCGGCTGGGGCATTCTAATGATCAAATAAAGGCCATCCAAGTAAACAAGACCTTCAAGAATATGTGTGAATCATGTCAGTTTGGCAAGACATGTAAACTTCCTTTTCTAGTTCAGATTTCAGATCCAGTAGAGTGCTTGAGAGAATACATTCTGATGTTTGGGGTCCTGCACCTGTTGTGTCAGTTCAGGGTTTCAGATTCTATGTTGTATTCATTGACAATTATTCAAGGTTCTGCTGGTTTTATCCTATGAAATCAAAGTCTGATGTGTTCTCTATCTTCAAAGCATTTCAACTTCAAGTAGAAACACAATATGAACAGAAAATAAAGATTTTTCAATCAGACGGTGGAGGCGATTTTGTAAATCAACATTTAGCTCAACACTTTGCTAATTGTGGAATCAAACACTCATGTCTTGTCCTCACACTCACATCTCCGGAGCAGAATGGTCTTGCGGAACGGAGACACAGACATATAACGGAGTTGGGGATGTCTAGGCTGTTTCAGAGTCATCTTCCTACTACACTTTGGGTTGAAGCTTTGTTCACGGCATCATTCTTGAGCAAGCTTCTTCCCACCTCGGTTTAATGACAGAATGCAGAGTCCTTATGAGTTGCTCATGGAACAGCACCGGTGTATACCGCTCTTCGAGTCTTGGATGA
>NW_026016720.1:0-93337 GCF_020379485.1 Brassica napus | reverse complement strand
TCTTTTCTTCAGTAGTTTATCTATCTTCCAAGAACTTCAACATCTCTAAGATACAATAACTCTCCTTGTCTATAGGATCATAGCATTTGTATCCTTTTCTGGGTAGCTGAGTATCCCCATATGAACACAGTCTTAGTACTTCTTTTCTTGTTCTAACTTGTTGATCATCTCTCCTGTTTTGAAGACAAACATAACAACCCAAATACTCGCAAGTAATCAAGCACTGGTTTGTACCTGTTTCAGAACTTCAAATGGAGCCTCCTCATTCAGAACCTTGGTTGGAGTTCTGTTGATCAAGTAAAGCAAGCAAAGTGTCACAACCGCATCACTCCACCTCCAAGAATCTCTTTGGACATTACTCTGAAACATAAGAGACCTTGCCACTTCCATGAGGTGCCTATTCTTCCTCTCAGCCACTCCATTTTGCTGTGGAGTATACGGACAGCTTGTTTGATGTAGGATCCCATGTTGTGATAAGTGTTCCTTGAATGCATGACCCGTGTACTCTCCTCCATTATCTGATCTCAAAATTTTAATCTTAGCATGATAATGGTTAGTTACATAAGTTTGAAAGTTCCTAAATGCATCAAGTACCCTATCTTTGGTCTGAATTAAGGTTAACCAGGTGTATTTGGATTTTTCATCAATGAATGTGACAAAGTACTTATAACTATCTCTAGATAACAAGGGGCAGTCCATACATCAGAATGAATTAGATCAAAGCAGTTATCATAGAAGTAGTAGACTTTTGAAACACAGTTCTACAATGCTTGCCTAAAATACAAGCTTCACAATCTTTGTTCTCAAACACAACACCTGGTACCATTAAGTTCAAAGCTTTAACATGAGGGTGTCCTACTCTAGCATGCCACAATGCATTTTTATTCAATAAAGAAGCAGAAGTAAATGAACAACTATAATCAGGAACAGAAGTGAGCTCTTCAAGCATATAGAGGTCTCCCTTAGTCACTCCTTTCCCAATCAATTTGCTGCTCTCAATATCCTGAAACTTCACATCATTAGGACTAAAGATAACATTGCATTGTAAATCATTAGTACATTTCTTCACAGATAATAGGTTTGATGTGAATTCAGGCATGTAAAAAGCTCTAGATTCTTTGTTAAACAACTTAAACTTTCCTATTCCTCTAATAGGTATCTTATCCCTATTTGCTATCATCACATGCCCATGCGTAGGTTCTATATCTTTAATCAAGTTCTCATCACTTATCATATGATGTGATGCACCAGAATCAACAATCAATGGTTTACCTACTTGTTTAGCATTAAGACATAGATTACTAAGCAATGGATGCATCCTATCAGTTCTAGCAATGTGAGCAGGTTCTATACTCATGTCTAGCTTCTAACCGTTCTACCAGTTCTCTAATCAAGTGATCATCCTTGTATGCAATCATAGAGGCTCCAAAGGAATAACCATAAGTGTTACCGTTTTCCTTTAGCATTTTGAAGAGAGCATCAAGGTCTGATCTCTTGATGTAGTCATCATTGCTGCGTGAGCTTGAGGCGCCTGTGTAAGCCACCAGAGACTTCCCATTCCCCTCATTGCCTCCAAGCCCATCCGCTTCACTCGCCTTGCTGGTACCAGCTCCATTTGAACCTTCAGTCACATTTGCCCTTCCCTCACGCTCCTTCATGAACTTGGCCGGCTTGAGGTGTGGGTGAAGTATCCAGCATTGGCTCTTCTTATGACCATGCTTCTTGCAATGATCACAGTTGCCATTGAACTTCCTGTCCTCATACTTCCCGTGAGATGCCTTGTTTGCTTGTGGAGCCTCGGTTGAGTCCTCATGAGCTGCTTGATTGGCAAGAGAGAGCTCCCCCTTTCCTCCAAACAACCCCATAGATCCCTGCTCCCTTTGGATTTGCGCACACACCTCCTCAAGGTCCGGAAGCTTATCTGACCTTAGCATGTGCTGGATGAGGTGAGTGTAGGCCGGGTTCAGTGTGAGAAGCAACCCAAAGACCTTGTCTTGCTCGCGCCTCTCATTCAACTGATCTGGATCAGTTGTGCTCGGCCTCAGCATCTCCAGCTCTGACCATAAGGACCTGAACCTCCCCAAATGCTTAGTGAACTCCATGTCCTCTTGTGCAAGACGGTTGATCGCTAGCTTTACTTCAAACACACGGCTGAGGTTGGAAATGTTCCCATATACCTTCTTCAGCGTGTCCCACAGCTCCTTGGCTGATTCACAGTAGCTGTAGGCATCCAAGATAGCTGGGTCCAAGGATGCGTGTAGAACCGTCATCACCAGCATGTCTTCTTGTTGCCATTTCTCCACAGCCGCTTCATTGGAGACCTCTTCTTGATCTCCTCCCTGAGTAATGAGTTTCGGAGCCTCCCCTGTTGTGATGTGCCCCCACAAACCCTTACTTCCCACCGCAGTCTTCACCATCCGAGACCACACAAGGTAGTTGCTACCTTTGAAAGTAACCGCTACCTTCATCCTCATGTTCATCCCATGTTCCATCTTTGCTTGACTTGAAAACTTGAATCTTGAACCTCGTACACACCAACCTTGAGTCTAGAATCACGCAACCACACAGAACGTAGCACAGCTTCAACTAGAACGTATCACAGCTTCAACACCTTCAAGGCTACTCGCGTGTAGCTTCAAAGCCGTTTAGCTTGTAACTCTCTAAAGATCAAACCCCAGATTCAAATGAACCTGGCTCTGATACCATATGAGATTAAGAGATCCTTAGAGTAATCAGAATAAAGAGAGTGTTTAAGAAGTGATTAGGAGAAGTTTGTGAAAGATTAAGAGACTAGATAGAGCCGTTTAGAGTCTAAGAGATAATCATAGTGTCTAAGAGATTAGAGAGGCTCAAACTGTATGTTCTTATTAATGAGTGAGGTTACATATTTATATGGAAAGCATAAGGGTTTACAAGAGTCGAAATGGGCACTATTGAAGCATGTAGAGTCAAGGTTGCTTTCCGGATGATTGGATGATAAGGCTCACACGCTTTGCCTCTTTACAGCCTGTTCCAGCCTGGCACGCTCTTCCCTTATCCACTCAACGGTCTGATCCCTTCTCCTTAAGCTCCCAAGGTAATATCTCCTTGTTACCGTTTCACTTGGTCGAGTTGGGTAAGTATTGATCGCGGCCATTGGTACGCTACGGCCATGTACGGCCTTGTACGGCCGTCCGTACCATTCACACCAAAACCCCCTAAGCTTCTCCATCTCTTCTCCTCTTCAACTCCTCTTCTCTCCATACCAATATAATCAACTCAACTCAACAACTTCTTCATCCCAACTCCTATGATATTAATTCAACTTCCTGGTGATTCTCCACCACTTTATGTATCCAAATCAAGCTTCTTACAGAGTGATTCATCCTGGTGTTATTGGAACGACGAAGAAGCTGTCCTATTCCCAAACTGGGAAACTGGAATCACCTGATTAGAAAGTGGGATAACTTCTTCATCCCAACTCCTATGAGATTTATTCAACTTCCTGGTGATTCTCCAACACTTTATGTATCCAAATCAAGCTTCTTACAAAGTGATTCATCCTGGTTTGATTGGAACGACGAAGAAGCTGTCCTATTCCCAAACTGGGAAACTGGAATCACCTGATTAGAAAGTGGGATAACTTCTTCATCCCAACTCCTATGAGATTAATTCAACTTCCTGGTGATTCTCCACCACTTTATGTATCCAAATCAAGCTTTTACAAAGTGATTCATCCTGGTTTGATTGGAACGACGAAGAAGCTGTCCTATTCCCAAACTGGGAAACTGGAATCACCTGATTAGAAAGTGGGATAACTTCTTCATCCCAACTCCTATGAGATTTATTCAACTTCCTGGTGATTCTCCACCACTTTATGTATCCAAATCAAGCTTCTTACAAAGTGATTCATCCTGGTGTTATTGGAACGACGAAGAAGCTGTCCTATTCCCAAACTGGGAAACTGGAATCACCTGATTAGAAAGTGGGATAACTTCTTCATCCCAACTCCTATGAGATTTATTCAACTTCCTGGTGATTCTCCACCACTTTATGTATCCAAATCAAGCTTCTTACAGAGTGATTCATCCTGGTGTTATTGGAACGACGAAGAAGCTGTCCTATTCCCAAACTGGGAAACTGGAATCACCTGATTAGAAAGTGGGATAACTTCTTCATCCCAACTCCTATGAGATTTATTCAACTTCCTGGTGATTCTCCACCACTTTATGTATCCAAATCAAGCTTCTTACAAAGTGATTCATCCTGGTTTGATTGGAACGACGAAGAAGCTGTCCTATTCCCAAACTGGGAAACTGGAATCACCTGATTAGAAGTGGGATAACTTCTTCATCCCAACTCCTATGAGATTAATTCAACTTCCTGGTGATTCTCCACCACTTTATGTATCCAAATCAAGCTTTTACAAAGTGATTCATCCTGGTTTGATTGGAACGACGAAGAAGCTGTCCTATTCCCAAACTGGGAAACTGGAATCACCTGATTAGAAAGTGGGATAACTTCTTCATCCCAACTCCTATGAGATTTATTCAACTTCCTGGTGATTCTCCACACTTTATGTATCCAAATCAAGCTTCTTACAGAGTGATTCATCCTGGTGTTATTGGAACGACGAAGAAGCTGTCCTATTCCCAAACTGGGAAACTGGAATCACCTGATTAGAAAGTGGGATAACTTCTTCATCCCAACTCCTATGAGATTTATTCAACTTCCTGGTGATTCTCCACCACTTTATGTATCCAAATCAAGCTTCTTACAAAGTGATTCATCCTGGTGTTATTGGAACGACGAAGAAGCTGTCCTATTCCCAAACTGGAAACTGGAATCACCTGATTAGAAAGTGGGATAACTTCTTCATCTTAACTCCTATGAGATTTATTCAACTTCCTGGTGATTCTCCAACACTTTATGTATCCAAATCAAGCTTCTTACAAAGTGATTCATCCTGGTTTGATTGGAACGACGAAGAAGCTGTCCTATTCCCAAACTGGGAAACTGGAATCACCTGATTAGAAAGTGGGATAACTTCTTCATCCCAACTCCTATGAGATTAATTCAACTTCCTGGTGATTCTCCACCACTTTATGTATCCAAATCAAGCTTCTTACAAAGTGATTCATCCTGGTTTGATTGGAACGACGAAGAAGCTGTCCTATTCCCAAACTGGGAAACTGGAATCACCTGATTAGAAAGTGGGATAACTTCTTCATCCCAACTCCTATGAGATTAATTCAACTTCCTGGTGATTCTCCACCACTTTATGTATCCAAATCAAGCTTCTTACAAAGTGATTCATCCTGGTGTTATTGGAACGACGAAGAAGCTGTCCTATTCCCAAACTGGGAAACTGGAATCACCTGATTAGAAAGTGGGATAACTTCTTCATCCCAACTCCTATGAGATTTATTCAACTTCCTGGTGATTCTCCAACACTTTATGTATCCAAATCAAGCTTCTTACAAAGTGATTCATCCTGGTTTGATTGGAACGACGAAGAAGCTGTCCTATTCCCAAACTGGGAAACTGGAATCACCTGATTAGAAAGTGGGATAACTTCTTCATCCCAACTCCTATGAGATTAATTCAACTTCCTGGTGATTCTCCACCACTTTATGTATCCAAATCAAGCTTCTTACAAAGTGATTCATCCTGGTTTGATTGGAACGACGAAGAAGCTGTCCTATTCCCAAACTGGGAAACTGGAATCACCTGATTAGAAAGTGGGATAACTTCTTCATCCCAACTCCTATGAGATTTATTCAACTTCCTGGTGATTCTCCACCACTTTATGTATCCAAATCAAGCTTCTTACAAAGTGATTCATCCTGGTGTTATTGGAACGACGAAGAAGCTGTCCTATTCCCAAACTGGGAAACTGGAATCACCTGATTAGAAAGTGGGATAACTTCTTCATCCCAACTCCTATGAGATTTATTCAACTTCCTGGTGATTCTCCACCACTTTATGTATCCAAATCAAGCTTCTTACAAAGTGATTCATCCTGGTGTTATTGGAACGACGAAGAAGCTGTCCTATTCCCAAACTGGGAAACTGGAATCACCTGATTAGAAAGTGGGATAACTTCTTCATCCCAACTCCTATGAGATTTATTCAACTTCCTGGTGATTCTCCAACACTTTATGTATCCAAATCAAGCTTCTTACAAAGTGATTCATCCTGGTTTGATTGGAACGACGAAGAAGCTGTCCTATTCCCAAACTGGGAAACTGGAATCACCTGATTAGAAAGTGGGATAACTTCTTCATCCCAACTCCTATGAGATTAATTCAACTTCCTGGTGATTCTCCACCACTTTATGTATCCAAATCAAGCTTCTTACAAAGTGATTCATCCTGGTTTGATTGGAACGACGAAGAAGCTGTCCTATTCCCAAACTGGGAAACTGGAATCACCTGATTAGAAAGTGGGATAACTTCTTCATCCCAACTCCTATGAGATTTATTCAACTTCCTGGTGATTCTCCAACACTTTATGTATCCAAATCAAGCTTCTTACAAAGTGATTCATCCTGGTGTTATTGGAACGACGAAGAAGCTGTCCTATTCCCAAACTGGGAAACTGGAATCACCTGATTAGAAAGTGGGATAACTTCTTCATCCCAACTCCTATGAGATTTATTCAACTTCCTGGTGATTCTCCACCACTTTATGTATCCAAATCAAGCTTCTTACAAAGTGATTCATCCTGGTGTTATTGGAACGACGAAGAAGCTGTCCTATTCCCAAACTGGGAAACTGGAATCACCTGATTAGAAAGTGGGATAACTTCTTCATCCCAACTCCTATGAGATTTATTCAACTTCCTGGTGATTCTCCAACACTTTATGTATCCAAATCAAGCTTCTTACAAAGTGATTCATCCTGGTTTGATTGGAACGACGAAGAAGCTGTCCTATTCCCAAACTGGGAAACTGGAATCACCTGATTAGAAAGTGGGATAACTTCTTCATCCCAACTCCTATGAGATTTATTCAACTTCCTGGTGATTCTCCACCACTTTATGTATCCAAATCAAGCTTCTTACAAAGTGATTCATCCTGGTGTTATTGGAACGACGAAGAAGCTGTCCTATTCCCAAACTGGGAAACTGGAATCACCTGATTAGAAAGTGGGATAACTTCTTCATCCCAACTCCTATGAGATTTATTCAACTTCCTGGTGATTCTCCACACTTTATGTATCCAAATCAAGCTTCTTACAAAGTGATTCATCCTGGTTTGATTGGAACGACGAAGAAGCTGTCCTATTCCCAAACTGGGAAACTGGAATCACCTGATTAGAAAGTGGGATAACTTCTTCATCCCAACTCCTATGAGATTTATTCAACTTCCTGGTGATTCTCCAACACTTTATGTATCCAAATCAAGCTTCTTACAAAGTGATTCATCCTGGTTTGATTGGAACGACGAAGAAGCTGTCCTATTCCCAAACTGGGAAACTGGAATCACCTGATTAGAAAGTGGGATAACTTCTTCATCCCAACTCCTATGAGATTTATTCAACTTCCTGGTGATTCTCCACCACTTTATGTATCCAAATCAAGCTTCTTACAAAGTGATTCATCCTGGTTTGATTGGAACGACGAAGAAGCTGTCCTATTCCCAAACTGGGAAACTGGAATCACCTGATTAGAAAGTGGGATAACTTCTTCATCCCAACTCCTATGAGATTTATTCAACTTCCTGGTGATTCTCCACCACTTTATGTATCCAAATCAAGCTTCTTACAAAGTGATTCATCCTGGTTTATTGGAACGACGAAGAAGCTGTCCTATTCCCAAACTGGGAAACTGGAATCACCTGATTAGAAAGTGGGATAACTTCTTCATCCCAACTCCTATGAGATTAATTCAACTTCCTGGTGATTCTCCACCACTTTATGTATCCAAATCAAGCTTCTTACAAAGTGATTCATCCTGGTTTGATTGGAACGACGAAGAAGCTGTCCTATTCCCAAACTGGGAAACTGGAATCACCTGATTAGAAAGTGGGATAACTTCTTCATCCCAACTCCTATGAGATTTATTCAACTTCCTGGTGATTCTCCACCACTTTATGTATCCAAATCAAGCTTCTTACAAAGTGATTCATCCTGGTTTGATTGGAACGACGAAGAAGCTGTCCTATTCCCAAACTGGGAAACTGGAATCACCTGATTAGAAAGTGGGATAACTTCTTCATCCCAACTCCTATGAGATTTATTCAACTTCCTGGTGATTCTCCACCACTTTATGTATCCAAATCAAGCTTCTTACAAAGTGATTCATCCTGGTTTATTGGAACGACGAAGAAGCTGTCCTATTCCCAAACTGGGAAACTGGAATCACCTGATTAGAAAGTGGGATAACTTCTTCATCCCAACTCCTATGAGATTTATTCAACTTCCTGGTGATTCTCCACCACTTTATGTATCCAAATCAAGCTTCTTACAAAGTGATTCATCCTGGTGTTATTGGAACGACGAAGAAGCTGTCCTATTCCCAAACTGGGAAACTGGAATCACCTGATTAGAAAGTGGGATAACTTCTTCATCCCAACTCCTATGAGATTTATTCAACTTCCTGGTGATTCTCCACCACTTTATGTATCCAAATCAAGCTTCTTACAAAGTGATTCATCCTGGTGTTATTGGAACGACGAAGAAGCTGTCCTATTCCCAAACTGGGAAACTGGAATCACCTGATTAGAAAGTGGGATAACTTCTTCATCCCAACTCCTATGAGATTTATTCAACTTCCTGGTGATTCTCCACCACTTTATGTATCCAAATCAAGCTTCTTACAAAGTGATTCATCCTGGTGTGATTGGAACGACGAAGAAGCTGTCCTATTCCCAAACTGGGAAACTGGAATCACCTGATTAGAAAGTGGGATAACTTCTTCATCCCAACTCCTATGAGATTTATTCAACTTCCTGGTGATTCTCCAACACTTTATGTATCCAAATCAAGCTTCTTACAAAGTGATTCATCCTGGTTTGATTGGAACGACGAAGAAGCTGTCCTATTCCCAAACTGGGAAACTGGAATCACCTGATTAGAAAGTGGGATAACTTCTTCATCCCAACTCCTATGAGATTTATTCAACTTCCTGGTGATTCTCCACCACTTTATGTATCCAAATCAAGCTTCTTACAAAGTGATTCATCCTGGTGTTATTGGAACGACGAAGAAGCTGTCCTATTCCCAAACTGGGAAACTGGAATCACCTGATTAGAAAGTGGGATAACTTCTTCATCCCAACTCCTATGAGATTTATTCAACTTCCTGGTGATTCTCCACCACTTTATGTATCCAAATCAAGCTTCTTACAAAGTGATTCATCCTGGTGTTATTGGAACGACGAAGAAGCTGTCCTATTCCCAAACTGGGAAACTGGAATCACCTGATTAGAAAGTGGGATAACTTCTTCATCCCAACTCCTATGAGATTTATTCAACTTCCTGGTGATTCTCCACCACTTTATGTATCCAAATCAAGCTTCTTACAAAGTGATTCATCCTGGTTTGATTGGAACGACGAAGAAGCTGTCCTATTCCCAAACTGGGAAACTGGAATCACCTGATTAGAAAGTGGGATAACTTCTTCATCCCAACTCCTATGAGATTTATTCAACTTCCTGGTGATTCTCCAACACTTTATGTATCCAAATCAAGCTTCTTACAAAGTGATTCATCCTGGTTTGATTGGAACGACGAAGAAGCTGTCCTATTCCCAAACTGGGAAACTGGAATCACCTGATTAGAAAGTGGGATAACTTCTTCATCCCAACTCCTATGAGATTTATTCAACTTCCTGGTGATTCTCCAACACTTTATGTATCCAAATCAAGCTTCTTACAAAGTGATTCATCCTGGTTTATTTGGAACGACGAAGAAGCTGTCCTATTCCCAAACTGGGAAACTGGAATCACCTGATTAGAAAGTGGGATAACTTCTTCATCCCAACTCCTATGAGATTTATTCAACTTCCTGGTGATTCTCCACCACTTTATGTATCCAAATCAAGCTTCTTACAAAGTGATTCATCCTGGTTTGATTGGAACGACGAAGAAGCTGTCCTATTCCCAAACTGGGAAACTGGAATCACCTGATTAGAAAGTGGGATAACTTCTTCATCCCAACTCCTATGAGATTTATTCAACTTCCTGGTGATTCTCCACCACTTTATGTATCCAAATCAAGCTTCTTACAAAGTGATTCATCCTGGTTTGATTGGAACGACGAAGAAGCTGTCCTATTCCCAAACTGGGAAACTGGAATCACCTGATTAGAAAGTGGGATAACTTCTTCATCCCAACTCCTATGAGATTTATTCAACTTCCTGGTGATTCTCCACCACTTTATGTATCCAAATCAAGCTTCTTACAAAGTGATTCATCCTGGTTTATTGGAACGACGAAGAAGCTGTCCTATTCCCAAACTGGGAAACTGGAATCACCTGATTAGAAAGTGGGATAACTTCTTCATCCCAACTCCTATGAGATTTATTCAACTTCCTGGTGATTCTCCACCACTTTATGTATCCAAATCAAGCTTCTTACAAAGTGATTCATCCTGGTGATTGGAACGACGAAGAAGCTGTCCTATTCCCAAACTGGGAAACTGGAATCACCTGATTAGAAAGTGGGATAACTTCTTCATCCCAACTCCTATGAGATTTATTCAACTTCCTGGTGATTCTCCACCACTTTATGTATCCAAATCAAGCTTCTTACAAAGTGATTCATCCTGGTGTTATTGGAACGACGAAGAAGCTGTCCTATTCCCAAACTGGGAAACTGGAATCACCTGATTAGAAAGTGGGATAACTTCTTCATCCCAACTCCTATGAGATTTATTCAACTTCCTGGTGATTCTCCACCACTTTATGTATCCAAATCAAGCTTCTTACAAAGTGATTCATCCTGGTTTATTGGAACGACGAAGAAGCTGTCCTATTCCCAAACTGGGAAACTGGAATCACCTGATTAGAAAGTGGGATAACTTCTTCATCCCAACTCCTATGAGATTTATTCAACTTCCTGGTGATTCTCCACCACTTTATGTATCCAAATCAAGCTTCTTACAAAGTGATTCATCCTGGTTTGATTGGAACGACGAAGAAGCTGTCCTATTCCCAAACTGGGAAACTGGAATCACCTGATTAGAAAGTGGGATAACTTCTTCATCCCAACTCCTATGAGATTTATTCAACTTCCTGGTGATTCTCCACCACTTTATGTATCCAAATCAAGCTTCTTACAAAGTGATTCATCCTGGTTTGATTGGAACGACGAAGAAGCTGTCCTATTCCCAAACTGGGAAACTGGAATCACCTGATTAGAAAGTGGGATAACTTCTTCATCCCAACTCCTATGAGATTTATTCAACTTCCTGGTGATTCTCCACCACTTTATGTATCCAAATCAAGCTTCTTACAAAGTGATTCATCCTGGTGTTTATTGGAACGACGAAGAAGCTGTCCTATTCCCAAACTGGGAAACTGGAATCACCTGATTAGAAAGTGGGATAACTTCTTCATCCCAACTCCTATGAGATTTATTCAACTTCCTGGTGATTCTCCACCACTTTATGTATCCAAATCAAGCTTCTTACAAAGTGATTCATCCTGGTTTGATTGGAACGACGAAGAAGCTGTCCTATTCCCAAACTGGGAAACTGGAATCACCTGATTAGAAAGTGGGATAACTTCTTCATCCCAACTCCTATGAGATTTATTCAACTTCCTGGTGATTCTCCACCACTTTATGTATCCAAATCAAGCTTCTTACAAAGTGATTCATCCTGGTTTGATTGGAACGACGAAGAAGCTGTCCTATTCCCAAACTGGGAAACTGGAATCACCTGATTAGAAAGTGGGATAACTTCTTCATCCCAACTCCTATGAGATTAATTCAACTTCCTGGTGATTCTCCACCACTTTATGTATCCAAATCAAGCTTCTTACAAAGTGATTCATCCTGGTTTATTGGAACGACGAAGAAGCTGTCCTATTCCAAAACTGGGAAACTGGAATCACCTGATTAGAAAGTGGGATAACTTCTTCATCCCAACTCCTATGAGATTTATTCAACTTCCTGGTGATTCTCCACCACTTTATGTATCCAAATCAAGCTTCTTACAAAGTGATTCATCCTGGTTTGATTGGAACGACGAAGAAGCTGTCCTATTCCCAAACTGGGAAACTGGAATCACCTGATTAGAAAGTGGGATAACTTCTTCATCCCAACTCCTATGAGATTTATTCAACTTCCTGGTGATTCTCCACCACTTTATGTATCCAAATCAAGCTTCTTACAAAGTGATTCATCCTGGTTTGATTGGAACGACGAAGAAGCTGTCCTATTCCCAAACTGGGAAACTGGAATCACCTGATTAGAAAGTGGGATAACTTCTTCATCCCAACTCCTATGAGATTTATTCAACTTCCTGGTGATTCTCCACCACTTTATGTATCCAAATCAAGCTTCTTACAAAGTGATTCATCCTGGTTTGATTGGAACGACGAAGAAGCTGTCCTATTCCCAAACTGGGAAACTGGAATCACCTGATTAGAAAGTGGGATAACTTCTTCATCCCAACTCCTATGAGATTTATTCAACTTCCTGGTGATTCTCCACCACTTTATGTATCCAAATCAAGCTTCTTACAAAGTGATTCATCCTGGTTTGATTGGAACGACGAAGAAGCTGTCCTATTCCCAAACTGGGAAACTGGAATCACCTGATTAGAAAGTGGGATAACTTCTTCATCCCAACTCCTATGAGATTTATTCAACTTCCTGGTGATTCTCCACCACTTTATGTATCCAAATCAAGCTTCTTACAAAGTGATTCATCCTGGTGTTATTGGAACGACGAAGAAGCTGTCCTATTCCCAAACTGGGAAACTGGAATCACCTGATTAGAAAGTGGGATAACTTCTTCATCCCAACTCCTATGAGATTAATTCAACTTCCTGGTGATTCTCCACCACTTTATGTATCCAAATCAAGCTTCTTACAAAGTGATTCATCCTGGTTTATTGGAACGACGAAGAAGCTGTCCTATTCCCAAACTGGGAAACTGGAATCACCTGATTAGAAAGTGGGATAACTTCTTCATCCCAACTCCTATGAGATTTATTCAACTTCCTGGTGATTCTCCACCACTTTATGTATCCAAATCAAGCTTCTTACAAAGTGATTCATCCTGGTTTGATTGGAACGACGAAGAAGCTGTCCTATTCCCAAACTGGGAAACTGGAATCACCTGATTAGAAAGTGGGATAACTTCTTCATCCCAACTCCTATGAGATTTATTCAACTTCCTGGTGATTCTCCACCACTTTATGTATCCAAATCAAGCTTCTTACAAAGTGATTCATCCTGGTTTATTGGAACGACGAAGAAGCTGTCCTATTCCCAAACTGGGAAACTGGAATCACCTGATTAGAAAGTGGGATAACTTCTTCATCCCAACTCCTATGAGATTTATTCAACTTCCTGGTGATTCTCCACCACTTTATGTATCCAAATCAAGCTTCTTACAAAGTGATTCATCCTGGTTTATTGGAACGACGAAGAAGCTGTCCTATTCCCAAACTGGGAAACTGGAATCACCTGATTAGAAAGTGGGATAACTTCTTCATCCCAACTCCTATGAGATTAATTCAACTTCCTGGTGATTCTCCACCACTTTATGTATCCAAATCAAGCTTCTTACAAAGTGATTCATCCTGGTTTATTGGAACGACGAAGAAGCTGTCCTATTCCCAAACTGGGAAACTGGAATCACCTGATTAGAAAGTGGGATAACTTCTTCATCCCAACTCCTATGAGATTTATTCAACTTCCTGGTGATTCTCCAACACTTTATGTATCCAAATCAAGCTTCTTACAAAGTGATTCATCCTGGTTTGATTGGAACGACGAAGAAGCTGTCCTATTCCCAAACTGGGAAACTGGAATCACCTGATTAGAAAGTGGGATAACTTCTTCATCCCAACTCCTATGAGATTAATTCAACTTCCTGGTGATTCTCCACCACTTTATGTATCCAAATCAAGCTTTTACAAAGTGATTCATCCTGGTTTGATTGGAACGACGAAGAAGCTGTCCTATTCCCAAACTGGGAAACTGGAATCACCTGATTAGAAAGTGGGATAACTTCTTCATCCCAACTCCTATGAGATTTATTCAACTTCCTGGTGATTCTCCACCACTTTATGTATCCAAATCAAGCTTCTTACAAAGTGATCCATCCTGGTGTTATTGGAACGACAAAGAAGCTGTCCTATTCCCAAACTGGGAAACTGGAATCACCTGATTAGAAAGTGGGATAACTTCTTCATCCCAACTCCTATGAGATTTATTCAACTTCCTGGTGATTCTCCACCACTTTATGTATCCAAATCAAGCTTCTTACAGAGTGATTCATCCTGGTGTTATTGGAACGACGAAGAAGCTGTCCTATTCCCAAACTGGGAAACTGGAATCACCTGATTAGAAAGTGGGATGACTTCTTCATCTTAACTCCTATGAGATTTATATACACTTTTGTGTATTAGAGCATGATTCAAATAATCAGAGATAATCAGATGAAAAGATTAAAGAGATTAAGAGATTTTAGTGAGAGAATAAAGAGAGAGACTCAAAACTCCATTAATTATTAAAGATGAGGTTTACAACATATTTATGTGAGGGAGACAATACATTTCGAAATCATAAGATAAGAAAGAGATTCAGAGCATGTGTAGTCAAAGAGAGCCATCCAAAAGCATCCAATGGGAGTCTTCACATGCTTGATCCCTTTGGCATCTTTTACTAGATGCTGTCTACTTTACAGCCTGTCTCCAGCCTCTCTAGCTTGAGGAAACCTTATCCAGACTGCTCCTTCCTTATCCAAGAGCTCCTTGGTCGTGGGTAACTCTCCAAAGTGAAGCAAGATCACTTTCCAAGCTTTAACTGAGTTACCACAGTAAAACTAAAGTTACTGTGGTAAAACTCCAAAGTTACTGTATGCCTCAATCCTCTTTCTCTATCAATGTCTCCTCTCTTTATTACCTCATCTCAACACTCCCCCTCAAGCTTGACCATGTGGAACAAGTCAAGCTTGGAAACCATGAAGACCTCCCTCATTAAAAACCTCACCAAAGAAAACCCATTGGGATAAAACTTTGATGAGGGAAAAAGAGTGGAGACTCCATGGTTAAGGGGCTCAGCTCCTGGGAGTAAGATCAATGAGTCCAAGCCTGGATAGTATGGACTCCATTGTCTTCAATCTCGCTGCCTTGGTAAACACATCTGCAAGCTGATCTTCACTTCTTGTATAACATGGCAGAATCACTCCTAGGATAATCATCTGCCTCACCTTATGACAATCCACCTCTATGTGCTTTGTTCTCTCATGAAACACTGAGTTGGAGGCAATGTGGATAGCTGCTTGATTGTCACAATGCATAGTCATAGGAGCACTCTGCTCAATCTCTAGATGCTTCAAGATCCCCTTGATCCACACCAACTCGTTTGTCAGCTTCAACATGGCTCTATACTCAGCTTCAGCACTTGAACAAGAGATAACCTTCTGCTTCTTACTCTTCCAAGTAACCAAGTTCCCTCCAATGAATGTACAATACCCAGTAGTTGATCTCCTGTCCACTCTATCTCCTGCCCAATCAGCATCACAATACCCAACCACTTCTGTACTGCCATTACAGCCCATCCAAACTCCTTGTCCAGCCGTCCCACTCAAATACCTCAGTATCCTATCAACCATCTTCCAGTGATGGACCTTTGGCGCCTGCATATGTTGACTCACTTGATTCACAGCAAAGCATATATCTGGCCTGGTAATAGTCAAGTAGATCAGCTTGCCAACCATCTTCCTATACAGCTTAGCATCCTCAAACAACTGGTTCTCTTCAACCTCCCCCTCACGTAAGACCTTATACCCCTCTTCAAGAGGTGTCTTGGCTACCTTTCCTCCAAGTACATCAGTCTCCTTCAACATATCCATTGTATACTTCCTTTGACACATAAACAAACCCTCCTTGGATCTGCATATCTCAATCCCCAAGAAATACTTCATCTCTCCCAAGTCTTTGATATCAAACACAGACTTGAGGAACTCTTTAGTGGCTTTAATCCCAGCCTTATCACTCCCTGTGATAATCAAATCATCCACATATACCAGTATCACAATGATCCCTGATGGAGTAACCAAAGTGAAGAGTGTATGATCCAGTTCAGACTTCCTGAATCCTCTCCCATTGAGAGTTGTACTCAGCTTTCTGTACCAAGCTCTAGGAGACTGCTTCAGCCCATATATTGCCTTCTTCAATCTCAAAACATTTCCTGGTTTTACTAGATGCTCAAGACCAGGAGGAGGAAGCATGTATACCTCATCTTCTAGCTCACCTTGTAAGAAAGCATTCTTCACATCCATCTGCCACAAATCCCACTCCAAGTTTGTTGCAATGGACAACACAATCCGAACTGTGTGCAGCTTAGCTACTGGTGCAAAGGTATCAATGTAATCCTCTCCATAGGTTTGTGTAAATCCTCTTGCAACCAGTCTGGTCTTCTTCCTATCAATCTGTCCATTTGCTAGATACTTGATTGTGAAGATCCATCTACTAGATACAGCCTTCTTTCCCTTAGGCAGCTCACTCTCATACCATGTATCATTCTTGATCATAGCACCTGCTTCAGCTCCCACTGATTCTTTCCATTCCTTGTCTAACATAGCTTCTTCATAAGTCCTTGGCACATAACTCTCATCCAGACTAATCATAAAGGCATAATGCTCCTCTGGAAACTCAGCAAAGGAACACACGGCTTGAGAAGGATGCTCCACAGCCTGGGCATTGTAGTACACTCTCGTGTTTACCCAGTTGGAAGGATCCCTCTTTATCCTTGTGCTCCTCCTCAAAGCTTGCACCTGATCTTCAGTTTGCACACTAGCCGGCTCCACTTGCTCTTCTTCTGAACTGGCCGGTCCGACTTGTTCTTCTCCACTAGACTGAACCTCATCTACTTCTCCACTAGACTGAACCTCATCCACTTCTCCACTAGACTGAACATTGTTCTCAACTTGATCATGAAGACCTGAATCCTCTTGGTTTTGCTCTTGCTCACCAGATTCAGTTCCATTCCCCCTCTCATGATCAAGAGGAGTTGTTCTTCCAGCTCCACCAGTCTGATTGGAAGACTCTCTCCTGCCGGGTTCCTGATCCTGGGACAACCCTATCCCGAGCTTCTCCAACAACACTCTCAGTATTGTTGCCTTATCAGATGGAGCTTGAGACAAATCCTTCAGATTTTCCCACTCCTTTTCTTCATAATAACCTTTTGTTTCAACAAACTTCACTTCTCTAGATACCATCACTCTCCTTGCTTCAGGATCATAGCACTTGTACCCTTTCTGAGTGATAGAGTAACCAATGAACATAGCCTTAGTACTCTTTGCCTCCAGCTTGTTTCTCTGCTCTCCTGGAACCATGACATAGCACACACACCCAAAGACACGTAGGTGATCAATGACAGGTTTGCTCTTGTTCAACACTTCAAATGGAGACAGATTCTTCAATATCTTGGTTGGAACCCGGTTGATGAGATAGCAAGCAGTCTGCACAGCATCACTCCAAAAACGTTTTGGGACATTTGCATGAAACATCATTGATCTAGCAACCTCCATCAAGTGCCTGTTCTTCCTCTCAGCTACACCATTCTGCTGTGGTGTATAAGGACAGCTAGTCTGATGCACAATCCCATGCTTGGCTAGATGACTCTTGAAGGCATTGCTGATGTATTCACCTCCATTATCTGATCTCAGTACCTTCACAGTAGCATTGTATTGATTAGATACATATGCTTGGAAGTTCATAAATGCTTCTAGCACCCTATCTTTAGATGGAAGCAATGTAAGCCAAGTATACTTAGACTTCTCATCAATGAATGTCACAAAGTACTTCTGGCTATCTCTAGACAAACAAGGAGCAGTCCACACATCTGAATGAACTAGATCAAAGCAATGCTCATAAGTAGTTTCTGATGTTGGAAAAACAGTCCTACAATGCTTTCCTAATATGCATGCTTCACACTCCAAGTGATTAAATGACATATTAGGAATTATCAATTCAATAGCACGAGCATGAGGATGACCCAATCTAGCATGCCAAGTAATACTATCAATCTTCTCATAAGTACTACTCAAACACATAGAATCAAAGGGTTTAGAAATCTTAGCCAATTGGAGCTGGTATAGATTATTCTTGCTGTCTCCTCTCCCAATGACCCTTCCAGTCTTCAAATCTTGGAACTCAACATCATCTGGCCTGAATACTACTTGACAGCCAAGATCAATCGTGGCTTTCCTCACAGATACCAGATTTGAAGCAAACTGTGGCATGTAGAAGGCATCTGAGTCTTTGTCAAATAGCTTGAGCTTTCCAACCCCTTCTATTGGAATCCTATCTCCATTAGCTATCATCACACCCCCAGTGGCTTTCTTTACATCACTCATTAAGCTTCTATCACTAATCATGTGATGACTTGCTCCAGAATCAACAATGATGGGTTTGTTGGATGTGGATGCTTTGGCAGGAGCACCTTGTCTCCGGGTCGTAGCCAAAGCATACACATACTTGACAAACTCATCCCATTCCTCCTTTGTGACACGCTCATCCGCTCCTTTGGTCTCTAGCTTCCTCATGACCCCACTGCTCTCTACAGATTCTCCCATGTAAGCTGAGTAAGAACACTCTCCCATAAGAATCTGTTGTGCTTCTTCTCTGCCCATCTTCATAGTACCATAGCTACCTTGATAACCAGACAGTATGCTTCTCTTCCAACACCTTCCTCTTCTGATCTGAGCCTTAGAACGTCGTCTCAGCCTTCCCTTCTTCCTTTTAGCACCCTCCTTACTCCAAGTTATCTCTTTGTTCTCTTCCATCACTTGATGAAGCCTCTGAACAAGTACACACACTTCTTCCATGTTGGGTAGCTTCTCTTCCTTGAGAATAAGCTTTACCAACCAGCCATAAGATGAATCCAAGCTTGCAAGGAGGCTGAAGACAACATCTTGCTCTCGCCACTCTTCTAGCACTCTCGGATCACAACTTCTTGGTCTCAAGCTTTGTAACTCCGACCACAAACATCTCAGCTTCTTCACATGCTGATTGAAACCTTCTTTCCCTTGTTTCAACTCACAGATCATCTTCCTGACTTCATACATCCTCCTTAGATTGATCTTGTTCTCATAAACATCTTCAATCTTCTCAAGAGATATACTTTCTTCAAGACTCAACTGATCTTCACATTTCAACCTTGCTGTCTGACCCCCATCAGCAGCTCTCTCCATTAAAGGTTCTCCCTTTACTTGATTACTCCAAATCTCACAGCTTCCCAAAGCTGTCTTTACCCATCTTGGCCAAACCCACTTGTTTTCTTCTTGAATCTTCACTGCTCCACTAGATTCGTGCTTCATATCCATGTTTCCACCAGAGAATCTCAAATAAACCCAGCCACAAAAGAATAGACAACACACATACCCAGAAACCTCAATAATCCCAAGAACACTCAAGAACACTCAAGAACACTCAAGAACACTCTGATTTTGAGAAAAAGAAATCACACTCACCCCCTTTTTTTGCCAACCTGGCTCTGATACCATATACACTTTTGTGTATTAGAGCATGATTCAAATAATCAGAGATAATCAGATGAAAAGATTAAAGAGATTAAGAGATTTTAGTGAGAGAATAAAGAGAGAGACTCAAAACTCCATTAATTATTAAAGATGAGGTTTACAACATATTTATGTGAGGGAGACAATACATTTCGAAATCATAAGATAAGAAAGAGATTCAGAGCATGTGTAGTCAAAGAGAGCCATCCAAAAGCATCCAATGGGAGTCTTCACATGCTTGATCCCTTTGGCATCTTTTACTAGATGCTGTCTACTTTACAGCCTGTCTCCAGCCTCTCTAGCTTGAGGAAACCTTATCCAGACTGCTCCTTCCTTATCCAAGAGCTCCTTGGTCGTGGGTAACTCTCCAAAGTGAAGCAAGATCACTTTCCAAGCTTTAACTGAGTTACCACAGTAAAACTAAAGTTACTGTGGTAAAACTCCAAAGTTACTGTATGCCTCAATCCTCTTTCTCTATCAATGTCTCCTCTCTTTATTACCCCATCTCAACAATTTATTCAACTTCCTGGTGATTCTCCAACACTTTATGTATCCAAATCAAGCTTCTTACCGAGTGATTCATCCTGGTTTGATTGGAACGACGAAGAAGCTGTCCTATTCCCAAACTGGAAAACTGGAATCACCTGATTAGAAAGTGGGATAACTTCTTCATCCCAACTCCTATGAGATTAATTCAACTTCCTGGTGATTCTCCACCACTTTATGTATCCAAATCAAGCTTTTTACAAAGTGATTCATCCTGGTTTGATTGGAACGACGAAGAAGCTGTCCTATTCCCAAACTGGGAAACTGGAATCACCTGATTAGAAAGTGGGATAACTTCTTCATCCCAACTCCTATGAGATTTATTCAACTTCCTGGTGATTCTCCAACACTTTATGTATCCAAATCAAGCTTCTTACAAAGTGATTCATCCTGGTTTATTGGAACGACGAAGAAGCTGTCCTATTCCCAAACTGGGAAACTGGAATCACCTGATTAGAAAGTGGGATAACTTCTTCATCCCAACTCCTATGAGATTTATTCAACTTCCTGGTGATTCTCCACCACTTTATGTATCCAAATCAAGCTTCTTACAAAGTGATTCATCCTGGTTTATTGGAACGACGAAGAAGCTGTCCTATTCCCAAACTGGGAAACTGGAATCACCTGATTAGAAAGTGGGATAACTTCTTCATCCCAACTCCTATGAGATTTATTCAACTTCCTGGTGATTCTCCAACACTTTATGTATCCAAATCAAGCTTCTTACAAAGTGATTCATCCTGGTTTGATTGGAACGACGAAGAAGCTGTCCTATTCCCAAACTGGGAAACTGGAATCACCTGATTAGAAAGTGGGATAACTTCTTCATCCCAACTCCTATGAGATTAATTCAACTTCCTGGTGATTCTCCACCACTTTATGTATCCAAATCAAGCTTCTTACAAAGTGATTCATCCTGGTTTATTGGAACGACGAAGAAGCTGTCCTATTCCCAAACTGGGAAACTGGAATCACCTGATTAGAAAGTGGGATAACTTCTTCATCCCAACTCCTATGAGATTTATTCAACTTCCTGGTGATTCTCCACCACTTTATGTATCCAAATCAAGCTTCTTACAAAGTGATTCATCCTGGTTTGATTGGAACGACGAAGAAGCTGTCCTATTCCCAAACTGGGAAACTGGAATCACCTGATTAGAAAGTGGGATAACTTCTTCATCCCAACTCCTATGAGATTTATTCAACTTCCTGGTGATTCTCCAACACTTTATGTATCCAAATCAAGCTTCTTACAAAGTGATTCATCCTGGTTTGATTGGAACGACGAAGAAGCTGTCCTATTCCCAAACTGGGAAACTGGAATCACCTGATTAGAAAGTGGGATAACTTCTTCATCCCAACTCCTATGAGATTTATTCAACTTCCTGGTGATTCTCCAACACTTTATGTATCCAAATCAAGCTTCTTACAAAGTGATTCATCCTGGTTTGATTGGAACGACGAAGAAGCTGTCCTATTCCCAAACTGGGAAACTGGAATCACCTGATTAGAAAGTGGGATAACTTCTTCATCCCAACTCCTATGAGATTTATTCAACTTCCTGGTGATTCTCCAACACTTTATGTATCCAAATCAAGCTTCTTACAAAGTGATTCATCCTGGTTTGATTGGAACGACGAAGAAGCTGTCCTATTCCCAAACTGGGAAACTGGAATCACCTGATTAGAAAGTGGGATAACTTCTTCATCCCAACTCCTATGAGATTTATTCAACTTCCTGGTGATTCTCCACCACTTTATGTATCCAAATCAAGCTTCTTACAAAGTGATTCATCCTGGTTTGATTGGAACGACGAAGAAGCTGTCCTATTCCCAAACTGGGAAACTGGAATCACCTGATTAGAAAGTGGGATAACTTCTTCATCCCAACTCCTATGAGATTTATTCAACTTCCTGGTGATTCTCCAACACTTTATGTATCCAAATCAAGCTTCTTACAAAGTGATTCATCCTGGTTTGATTGGAACGACGAAGAAGCTGTCCTATTCCCAAACTGGGAAACTGGAATCACCTGATTAGAAAGTGGGATAACTTCTTCATCCCAACTCCTATGAGATTTATTCAACTTCCTGGTGATTCTCCAACACTTTATGTATCCAAATCAAGCTTCTTACAAAGTGATTCATCCTGGTTTGATTGGAACGACGAAGAAGCTGTCCTATTCCCAAACTGGGAAACTGGAATCACCTGATTAGAAAGTGGGATAACTTCTTCATCCCAACTCCTATGAGATTTATTCAACTTCCTGGTGATTCTCCACCACTTTATGTATCCAAATCAAGCTTCTTACAAAGTGATTCATCCTGGTTTATTGGAACGACGAAGAAGCTGTCCTATTCCCAAACTGGGAAACTGGAATCACCTGATTAGAAAGTGGGATAACTTCTTCATCCCAACTCCTATGAGATTTATTCAACTTCCTGGTGATTCTCCAACACTTTATGTATCCAAATCAAGCTTCTTACAAAGTGATTCATCCTGGTTTGATTGGAACGACGAAGAAGCTGTCCTATTCCCAAACTGGGAAACTGGAATCACCTGATTAGAAAGTGGGATAACTTCTTCATCCCAACTCCTATGAGATTTATTCAACTTCCTGGTGATTCTCCACCACTTTATGTATCCAAATCAAGCTTCTTACAAAGTGATTCATCCTGGTTTGATTGGAACGACGAAGAAGCTGTCCTATTCCCAAACTGGGAAACTGGAATCACCTGATTAGAAAGTGGGATAACTTCTTCATCCCAACTCCTATGAGATTTATTCAACTTCCTGGTGATTCTCCAACACTTTATGTATCCAAATCAAGCTTCTTACAAAGTGATTCATCCTGGTTTGATTGGAACGACGAAGAAGCTGTCCTATTCCCAAACTGGGAAACTGGAATCACCTGATTAGAAAGTGGGATAACTTCTTCATCCCAACTCCTATGAGATTTATTCAACTTCCTGGTGATTCTCCACCACTTTATGTATCCAAATCAAGCTTCTTACAAAGTGATTCATCCTGGTTTGATTGGAACGACGAAGAAGCTGTCCTATTCCCAAACTGGGAAACTGGAATCACCTGATTAGAAAGTGGGATAACTTCTTCATCCCAACTCCTATGAGATTTATTCAACTTCCTGGTGATTCTCCAACACTTTATGTATCCAAATCAAGCTTCTTACAAAGTGATTCATCCTGGTTTGATTGGAACGACGAAGAAGCTGTCCTATTCCCAAACTGGGAAACTGGAATCACCTGATTAGAAAGTGGGATAACTTCTTCATCCCAACTCCTATGAGATTTATTCAACTTCCTGGTGATTCTCCACCACTTTATGTATCCAAATCAAGCTTCTTACAAAGTGATTCATCCTGGTGTTATTGGAACGACGAAGAAGCTGTCCTATTCCCAAACTGGGAAACTGGAATCACCTGATTAGAAAGTGGGATAACTTCTTCATCCCAACTCCTATGAGATTTATTCAACTTCCTGGTGATTCTCCAACACTTTATGTATCCAAATCAAGCTTCTTACAAAGTGATTCATCCTGGTTTGATTGGAACGACGAAGAAGCTGTCCTATTCCCAAACTGGGAAACTGGAATCACCTGATTAGAAAGTGGGATAACTTCTTCATCCCAACTCCTATGAGATTATTCAACTTCCTGGTGATTCTCCACCACTTTATGTATCCAAATCAAGCTTCTTACAAAGTGATTCATCCTGGTGTTATTGGAACGACGAAGAAGCTGTCCTATTCCCAAACTGGGAAACTGGAATCACCTGATTAGAAAGTGGGATAACTTCTTCATCCCAACTCCTATGAGATTTATTCAACTTCCTGGTGATTCTCCACCACTTTATGTATCCAAATCAAGCTTCTTACAAAGTGATTCATCCTGGTTTGATTGGAACGACGAAGAAGCTGTCCTATTCCCAAACTGGGAAACTGGAATCACCTGATTAGAAAGTGGGATAACTTCTTCATCCCAACTCCTATGAGATTTATTCAACTTCCTGGTGATTCTCCAACACTTTATGTATCCAAATCAAGCTTCTTACAAAGTGATTCATCCTGGTTTGATTGGAACGACGAAGAAGCTGTCCTATTCCCAAACTGGGAAACTGGAATCACCTGATTAGAAAGTGGGATAACTTCTTCATCCCAACTCCTATGAGATTTATTCAACTTCCTGGTGATTCTCCAACACTTTATGTATCCAAATCAAGCTTCTTACAAAGTGATTCATCCTGGTTTGATTGGAACGACGAAGAAGCTGTCCTATTCCCAAACTGGGAAACTGGAATCACCTGATTAGAAAGTGGGATAACTTCTTCATCCCAACTCCTATGAGATTTATTCAACTTCCTGGTGATTCTCCACCACTTTATGTATCCAAATCAAGCTTCTTACAAAGTGATTCATCCTGGTTTATTGGAACGACGAAGAAGCTGTCCTATTCCCAAACTGGGAAACTGGAATCACCTGATTAGAAAGTGGGATAACTTCTTCATCCCAACTCCTATGAGATTTATTCAACTTCCTGGTGATTCTCCACCACTTTATGTATCCAAATCAAGCTTCTTACAAAGTGATTCATCCTGGTTTGATTGGAACGACGAAGAAGCTGTCCTATTCCCAAACTGGGAAACTGGAATCACCTGATTAGAAAGTGGGATAACTTCTTCATCCCAACTCCTATGAGATTTATTCAACTTCCTGGTGATTCTCCACCACTTTATGTATCCAAATCAAGCTTCTTACAAAGTGATTCATCCTGGTTTGATTGGAACGACGAAGAAGCTGTCCTATTCCCAAACTGGGAAACTGGAATCACCTGATTAGAAAGTGGGATAACTTCTTCATCCCAACTCCTATGAGATTTATTCAACTTCCTGGTGATTCTCCACCACTTTATGTATCCAAATCAAGCTTCTTACAAAGTGATTCATCCTGGTGTTATTGGAACGACGAAGAAGCTGTCCTATTCCCAAACTGGGAAACTGGAATCACCTGATTAGAAAGTGGGATAACTTCTTCATCCCAACTCCTATGAGATTTATTCAACTTCCTGGTGATTCTCCACACTTTATGTATCCAAATCAAGCTTCTTACAAAGTGATTCATCCTGGTTTGATTGGAACGACGAAGAAGCTGTCCTATTCCCAAACTGGGAAACTGGAATCACCTGATTAGAAAGTGGGATAACTTCTTCATCCCAACTCCTATGAGATTTATTCAACTTCCTGGTGATTCTCCAACACTTTATGTATCCAAATCAAGCTTCTTACAAAGTGATTCATCCTGGTTTGATTGGAACGACGAAGAAGCTGTCCTATTCCCAAACTGGGAAACTGGAATCACCTGATTAGAAAGTGGGATAACTTCTTCATCCCAACTCCTATGAGATTTATTCAACTTCCTGGTGATTCTCCACCACTTTATGTATCCAAATCAAGCTTCTTACAAAGTGATTCATCCTGGTTTGATTGGAACGACGAAGAAGCTGTCCTATTCCCAAACTGGGAAACTGGAATCACCTGATTAGAAAGTGGGATAACTTCTTCATCCCAACTCCTATGAGATTAATTCAACTTCCTGGTGATTCTCCACCACTTTATGTATCCAAATCAAGCTTCTTACAAAGTGATTCATCCTGGTTTATTGGAACGACGAAGAAGCTGTCCTATTCCCAAACTGGGAAACTGGAATCACCTGATTAGAAAGTGGGATAACTTCTTCATCCCAACTCCTATGAGATTTATTCAACTTCCTGGTGATTCTCCAACACTTTATGTATCCAAATCAAGCTTCTTACAAAGTGATTCATCCTGGTTTGATTGGAACGACGAAGAAGCTGTCCTATTCCCAAACTGGGAAACTGGAATCACCTGATTAGAAAGTGGGATAACTTCTTCATCCCAACTCCTATGAGATTTATTCAACTTCCTGGTGATTCTCCACCACTTTATGTATCCAAATCAAGCTTCTTACAAAGTGATTCATCCTGGTTTATTGGAACGACGAAGAAGCTGTCCTATTCCCAAACTGGGAAACTGGAATCACCTGATTAGAAAGTGGGATAACTTCTTCATCCCAACTCCTATGAGATTTATTCAACTTCCTGGTGATTCTCCAACACTTTATGTATCCAAATCAAGCTTCTTACAAAGTGATTCATCCTGGTTTGATTGGAACGACGAAGAAGCTGTCCTATTCCCAAACTGGGAAACTGGAATCACCTGATTAGAAAGTGGGATAACTTCTTCATCCCAACTCCTATGAGATTTATTCAACTTCCTGGTGATTCTCCACCACTTTATGTATCCAAATCAAGCTTCTTACAAAGTGATTCATCCTGGTTTGATTGGAACGACGAAGAAGCTGTCCTATTCCCAAACTGGGAAACTGGAATCACCTGATTAGAAAGTGGGATAACTTCTTCATCCCAACTCCTATGAGATTTATTCAACTTCCTGGTGATTCTCCACCACTTTATGTATCCAAATCAAGCTTCTTACAAAGTGATTCATCCTGGTTTATTGGAACGACGAAGAAGCTGTCCTATTCCCAAACTGGGAAACTGGAATCACCTGATTAGAAAGTGGGATAACTTCTTCATCCCAACTCCTATGAGATTTATTCAACTTCCTGGTGATTCTCCACCACTTTATGTATCCAAATCAAGCTTCTTACAAAGTGATTCATCCTGGTTTATTGGAACGACGAAGAAGCTGTCCTATTCCCAAACTGGGAAACTGGAATCACCTGATTAGAAAGTGGGATAACTTCTTCATCCCAACTCCTATGAGATTTATTCAACTTCCTGGTGATTCTCCACCACTTTATGTATCCAAATCAAGCTTCTTACAAAGTGATTCATCCTGGTGTTATTGGAACGACGAAGAAGCTGTCCTATTCCCAAACTGGGAAACTGGAATCACCTGATTAGAAAGTGGGATAACTTCTTCATCCCAACTCCTATGAGATTTATTCAACTTCCTGGTGATTCTCCACCACTTTATGTATCCAAATCAAGCTTCTTACAAAGTGATTCATCCTGGTTTGATTGGAACGACGAAGAAGCTGTCCTATTCCCAAACTGGGAAACTGGAATCACCTGATTAGAAAGTGGGATAACTTCTTCATCCCAGCTCTTATGAGATTATTCAACTTCCTGGTGATTCTCCACACTTTATGTATCCAAATCAAGCTTCTTACAAAGTGATTCATCCTGGTTTTATTGGAACGACGAAGAAGCTGTCCTATTCCCAAACTGGGAAACTGGAATCACCTGATTAGAAAGTGGGATAACTTCTTCATCCCAACTCCTATGAGATTTATTCAACTTCCTGGTGATTCTCCAACACTTTATGTATCCAAATCAAGCTTCTTACAAAGTGATTCATCCTGGTTTGATTGGAACGACGAAGAAGCTGTCCTATTCCCAAACTGGGAAACTGGAATCACCTGATTAGAAAGTGGGATAACTTCTTCATCCCAACTCCTATGAGATTTATTCAACTTCCTGGTGATTCTCCACCACTTTATGTATCCAAATCAAGCTTCTTACAAAGTGATTCATCCTGGTTTGATTGGAACGACGAAGAAGCTGTCCTATTCCCAAACTGGGAAACTGGAATCACCTGATTAGAAAGTGGGATAACTTCTTCATCCCAACTCCTATGAGATTTATTCAACTTCCTGGTGATTCTCCACCACTTTATGTATCCAAATCAAGCTTCTTACAAAGTGATTCATCCTGGTTTGATTGGAACGACGAAGAAGCTGTCCTATTCCCAAACTGGGAAACTGGAATCACCTGATTAGAAAGTGGGATAACTTCTTCATCCCAACTCCTATGAGATTTATTCAACTTCCTGGTGATTCTCCACCACTTTATGTATCCAAATCAAGCTTCTTACAAAGTGATTCATCCTGGTTTATTGGAACGACGAAGAAGCTGTCCTATTCCCAAACTGGGAAACTGGAATCACCTGATTAGAAAGTGGGATAACTTCTTCATCCCAACTCCTATGAGATTTATTCAACTTCCTGGTGATTCTCCACCACTTTATGTATCCAAATCAAGCTTCTTACAAAGTGATTCATCCTGGTTTGATTGGAACGACGAAGAAGCTGTCCTATTCCCAAACTGGGAAACTGGAATCACCTGATTAGAAAGTGGGATAACTTCTTCATCCCAACTCCTATGAGATTTATTCAACTTCCTGGTGATTCTCCACCACTTTATGTATCCAAATCAAGCTTCTTACAAAGTGATTCATCCTGGTTTGATTGGAACGACGAAGAAGCTGTCCTATTCCCAAACTGGGAAACTGGAATCACCTGATTAGAAAGTGGGATAACTTCTTCATCCCAACTCCTATGAGATTTATTCAACTTCCTGGTGATTCTCCACCACTTTATGTATCCAAATCAAGCTTCTTACAAAGTGATTCATCCTGGTTGATTGGAACGACGAAGAAGCTGTCCTATTCCCAAACTGGGAAACTGGAATCACCTGATTAGAAAGTGGGATAACTTCTTCATCCCAACTCCTATGAGATTTATTCAACTTCCTGGTGATTCTCCACCACTTTATGTATCCAAATCAAGCTTCTTACAAAGTGATTCATCCTGGTTTGATTGGAACGACGAAGAAGCTGTCCTATTCCCAAACTGGGAAACTGGAATCACCTGATTAGAAAGTGGGATAACTTCTTCATCCCAACTCCTATGAGATTTATTCAACTTCCTGGTGATTCTCCACCACTTTATGTATCCAAATCAAGCTTCTTACAAAGTGATTCATCCTGGTTTGATTGGAACGACGAAGAAGCTGTCCTATTCCCAAACTGGGAAACTGGAATCACCTGATTAGAAAGTGGGATAACTTCTTCATCCCAACTCCTATGAGATTTATTCAACTTCCTGGTGATTCTCCACCACTTTATGTATCCAAATCAAGCTTCTTACAAAGTGATTCATCCTGGTTTGATTGGAACGACGAAGAAGCTGTCCTATTCCCAAACTGGGAAACTGGAATCACCTGATTAGAAAGTGGGATAACTTCTTCATCCCAACTCCTATGAGATTTATTCAACTTCCTGGTGATTCTCCACCACTTTATGTATCCAAATCAAGCTTCTTACAAAGTGATTCATCCTGGTTTATTGGAACGACGAAGAAGCTGTCCTATTCCCAAACTGGGAAACTGGAATCACCTGATTAGAAAGTGGGATAACTTCTTCATCCCAACTCCTATGAGATTATTCAACTTCCTGGTGATTCTCCACCACTTTATGTATCCAAATCAAGCTTCTTACAAAGTGATTCATCCTGGTTTGATTGGAACGACGAAGAAGCTGTCCTATTCCCAAACTGGGAAACTGGAATCACCTGATTAGAAAGTGGGATAACTTCTTCATCCCAACTCCTATGAGATTTATTCAACTTCCTGGTGATTCTCCACCACTTTATGTATCCAAATCAAGCTTCTTACAAAGTGATTCATCCTGGTTTATTGGAACGACGAAGAAGCTGTCCTATTCCCAAACTGGGAAACTGGAATCACCTGATTAGAAAGTGGGATAACTTCTTCATCCCAACTCCTATGAGATTTATTCAACTTCCTGGTGATTCTCCACCACTTTATGTATCCAAATCAAGCTTCTTACAAAGTGATTCATCCTGGTTGATTGGAACGACGAAGAAGCTGTCCTATTCCCAAACTGGGAAACTGGAATCACCTGATTAGAAAGTGGGATAACTTCTTCATCCCAACTCCTATGAGATTTATTCAACTTCCTGGTGATTCTCCACCACTTTATGTATCCAAATCAAGCTTCTTACAAAGTGATTCATCCTGGTTTGATTGGAACGACGAAGAAGCTGTCCTATTCCCAAACTGGGAAACTGGAATCACCTGATTAGAAAGTGGGATAACTTCTTCATCCCAACTCCTATGAGATTTATTCAACTTCCTGGTGATTCTCCACCACTTTATGTATCCAAATCAAGCTTCTTACAAAGTGATTCATCCTGGTTTGATTGGAACGACGAAGAAGCTGTCCTATTCCCAAACTGGGAAACTGGAATCACCTGATTAGAAAGTGGGATAACTTCTTCATCCCAACTCCTATGAGATTTATTCAACTTCCTGGTGATTCTCCACCACTTTATGTATCCAAATCAAGCTTCTTACAAAGTGATTCATCCTGGTTTATTGGAACGACGAAGAAGCTGTCCTATTCCCAAACTGGGAAACTGGAATCACCTGATTAGAAAGTGGGATAACTTCTTCATCCCAACGCCTATGAGATTTATTCAACTTCCTGGTGATTCTCCACCACTTTATGTATCCAAATCAAGCTTCTTACAAAGTGATTCATCCTGGTTTGATTGGAACGACGAAGAAGCTGTCCTATTCCCAAACTGGGAAACTGGAATCACCTGATTAGAAAGTGGGATAACTTCTTCATCCCAACTCCTATGAGATTTATTCAACTTCCTGGTGATTCTCCACCACTTTATGTATCCAAATCAAGCTTCTTACAAAGTGATTCATCCTGGTTTGATTGGAACGACGAAGAAGCTGTCCTATTCCCAAACTGGGAAACTGGAATCACCTGATTAGAAAGTGGGATAACTTCTTCATCCCAACTCCTATGAGATTTATTCAACTTCCTGGTGATTCTCCAACACTTTATGTATCCAAATCAAGCTTCTTACAAAGTGATTCATCCTGGTTTGATTGGAACGACGAAGAAGCTGTCCTATTCCCAAACTGGGAAACTGGAATCACCTGATTAGAAAGTGGGATAACTTCTTCATCCCAACTCCTATGAGATTTATTCAACTTCCTGGTGATTCTCCAACACTTTATGTATCCAAATCAAGCTTCTTACAAAGTGATTCATCCTGGTTTGATTGGAACGACGAAGAAGCTGTCCTATTCCCAAACTGGGAAACTGGAATCACCTGATTAGAAAGTGGGATAACTTCTTCATCCCAACTCCTATGAGATTTATTCAACTTCCTGGTGATTCTCCAACACTTTATGTATCCAAATCAAGCTTCTTACAAAGTGATTCATCCTGGTTTGATTGGAACGACGAAGAAGCTGTCCTATTCCCAAACTGGGAAACTGGAATCACCTGATTAGAAAGTGGGATAACTTCTTCATCCCAACTCCTATGAGATTTATTCAACTTCCTGGTGATTCTCCACACTTTATGTATCCAAATCAAGCTTCTTACAAAGTGATTCATCCTGGTTTGATTGGAACGACGAAGAAGCTGTCCTATTCCCAAACTGGGAAACTGGAATCACCTGATTAGAAAGTGGGATAACTTCTTCATCCCAACTCCTATGAGATTTATTCAACTTCCTGGTGATTCTCCACCACTTTATGTATCCAAATCAAGCTTCTTACAAAGTGATTCATCCTGGTTTATTGGAACGACGAAGAAGCTGTCCTATTCCCAAACTGGGAAACTGGAATCACCTGATTAGAAAGTGGGATAACTTCTTCATCCCAACTCCTATGAGATTTATTCAACTTCCTGGTGATTCTCCACCACTTTATGTATCCAAATCAAGCTTCTTACAAAGTGATTCATCCTGGTTTGATTGGAACGACGAAGAAGCTGTCCTATTCCCAAACTGGGAAACTGGAATCACCTGATTAGAAAGTGGGATAACTTCTTCATCCCAACTCCTATGAGATTTATTCAACTTCCTGGTGATTCTCCACCACTTTATGTATCCAAATCAAGCTTCTTACAAAGTGATTCATCCTGGTTTATTGGAACGACGAAGAAGCTGTCCTATTCCCAAACTGGGAAACTGGAATCACCTGATTAGAAAGTGGGATAACTTCTTCATCCCAACTCCTATGAGATTTATTCAACTTCCTGGTGATTCTCCACCACTTTATGTATCCAAATCAAGCTTCTTACAAAGTGATTCATCCTGGTTTGATTGGAACGACGAAGAAGCTGTCCTATTCCCAAACTGGGAAACTGGAATCACCTGATTAGAAAGTGGGATAACTTCTTCATCCCAACTCCTATGAGATTTATTCAACTTCCTGGTGATTCTCCACCACTTTATGTATCCAAATCAAGCTTCTTACAAAGTGATTCATCCTGGTTTGATTGGAACGACGAAGAAGCTGTCCTATTCCCAAACTGGGAAACTGGAATCACCTGATTAGAAAGTGGGATAACTTCTTCATCCCAACTCCTATGAGATTTATTCAACTTCCTGGTGATTCTCCACCACTTTATGTATCCAAATCAAGCTTCTTACAAAGTGATTCATCCTGGTTTGATTGGAACGACGAAGAAGCTGTCCTATTCCCAAACTGGGAAACTGGAATCACCTGATTAGAAAGTGGGATAACTTCTTCATCCCAACTCCTATGAGATTTATTCAACTTCCTGGTGATTCTCCACCACTTTATGTATCCAAATCAAGCTTCTTACAAAGTGATTCATCCTGGTTTGATTGGAACGACGAAGAAGCTGTCCTATTCCCAAACTGGGAAACTGGAATCACCTGATTAGAAAGTGGGATAACTTCTTCATCCCAACTCCTATGAGATTTATTCAACTTCCTGGTGATTCTCCACCACTTTATGTATCCAAATCAAGCTTCTTACAAAGTGATTCATCCTGGTTTGATTGGAACGACGAAGAAGCTGTCCTATTCCCAAACTGGGAAACTGGAATCACCTGATTAGAAAGTGGGATAACTTCTTCATCCCAACTCCTATGAGATTTATTCAACTTCCTGGTGATTCTCCACCACTTTATGTATCCAAATCAAGCTTCTTACAAAGTGATTCATCCTGGTTTGATTGGAACGACGAAGAAGCTGTCCTATTCCCAAACTGGGAAACTGGAATCACCTGATTAGAAAGTGGGATAACTTCTTCATCCCAACTCCTATGAGATTTATTCAACTTCCTGGTGATTCTCCAACACTTTATGTATCCAAATCAAGCTTCTTACAAAGTGATTCATCCTGGTTTGATTGGAACGACGAAGAAGCTGTCCTATTCCCAAACTGGGAAACTGGAATCACCTGATTAGAAAGTGGGATAACTTCTTCATCCCAACTCCTATGAGATTTATTCAACTTCCTGGTGATTCTCCACCACTTTATGTATCCAAATCAAGCTTCTTACAAAGTGATTCATCCTGGTTTATTGGAACGACGAAGAAGCTGTCCTATTCCCAAACTGGGAAACTGGAATCACCTGATTAGAAAGTGGGATAACTTCTTCATCCCAACTCCTATGAGATTTATTCAACTTCCTGGTGATTCTCCACCACTTTATGTATCCAAATCAAGCTTCTTACAAAGTGATTCATCCTGGTTTATTGGAACGACGAAGAAGCTGTCCTATTCCCAAACTGGGAAACTGGAATCACCTGATTAGAAAGTGGGATAACTTCTTCATCCCAACTCCTATGAGATTTATTCAACTTCCTGGTGATTCTCCACCACTTTATGTATCCAAATCAAGCTTCTTACAAAGTGATTCATCCTGGTTTGATTGGAACGACGAAGAAGCTGTCCTATTCCCAAACTGGGAAACTGGAATCACCTGATTAGAAAGTGGGATAACTTCTTCATCCCAACTCCTATGAGATTTATTCAACTTCCTGGTGATTCTCCACCACTTTATGTATCCAAATCAAGCTTCTTACAAAGTGATTCATCCTGGTTTGATTGGAACGACGAAGAAGCTGTCCTATTCCCAAACTGGGAAACTGGAATCACCTGATTAGAAAGTGGGATAACTTCTTCATCCCAACTCCTATGAGATTTATTCAACTTCCTGGTGATTCTCCACCACTTTATGTATCCAAATCAAGCTTCTTACAAAGTGATTCATCCTGGTTTGATTGGAACGACGAAGAAGCTGTCCTATTCCCAAACTGGGAAACTGGAATCACCTGATTAGAAAGTGGGATAACTTCTTCATCCCAACTCCTATGAGATTTATTCAACTTCCTGGTGATTCTCCACCACTTTATGTATCCAAATCAAGCTTCTTACAAAGTGATTCATCCTGGTTTATTGGAACGACGAAGAAGCTGTCCTATTCCCAAACTGGGAAACTGGAATCACCTGATTAGAAAGTGGGATAACTTCTTCATCCCAACTCCTATGAGATTATTCAACTTCCTGGTGATTCTCCAACACTTTATGTATCCAAATCAAGCTTCTTACAAAGTGATTCATCCTGGTTTGATTGGAACGACGAAGAAGCTGTCCTATTCCCAAACTGGGAAACTGGAATCACCTGATTAGAAAGTGGGATAACTTCTTCATCCCAACTCCTATGAGATTTATTCAACTTCCTGGTGATTCTCCACCACTTTATGTATCCAAATCAAGCTTCTTACAAAGTGATTCATCCTGGTTTGATTGGAACGACGAAGAAGCTGTCCTATTCCCAAACTGGGAAACTGGAATCACCTGATTAGAAAGTGGGATAACTTCTTCATCCCAACTCCTATGAGATTTATTCAACTTCCTGGTGATTCTCCACCACTTTATGTATCCAAATCAAGCTTCTTACAAAGTGATTCATCCTGGTGTTATTGGAACGACGAAGAAGCTGTCCTATTCCCAAACTGGGAAACTGGAATCACCTGATTAGAAAGTGGGATAACTTCTTCATCCCAACTCCTATGAGATTTATTCAACTTCCTGGTGATTCTCCACCACTTTATGTATCCAAATCAAGCTTCTTACAAAGTGATTCATCCTGGTTTATTGGAACGACGAAGAAGCTGTCCTATTCCCAAACTGGGAAACTGGAATCACCTGATTAGAAAGTGGGATAACTTCTTCATCCCAACTCCTATGAGATTTATTCAACTTCCTGGTGATTCTCCACCACTTTATGTATCCAAATCAAGCTTCTTACAAAGTGATTCATCCTGGTTTGATTGGAACGACGAAGAAGCTGTCCTATTCCCAAACTGGGAAACTGGAATCACCTGATTAGAAAGTGGGATAACTTCTTCATCCCAACTCCTATGAGATTTATTCAACTTCCTGGTGATTCTCCACCACTTTATGTATCCAAATCAAGCTTCTTACAAAGTGATTCATCCTGGTTTGATTGGAACGACGAAGAAGCTGTCCTATTCCCAAACTGGGAAACTGGAATCACCTGATTAGAAAGTGGGATAACTTCTTCATCCCAACTCCTATGAGATTTATTCAACTTCCTGGTGATTCTCCACCACTTTATGTATCCAAATCAAGCTTCTTACAAAGTGATTCATCCTGGTGTTATTGGAACGACGAAGAAGCTGTCCTATTCCCAAACTGGGAAACTGGAATCACCTGATTAGAAAGTGGGATAACTTCTTCATCCCAACTCCTATGAGATTTATTCAACTTCCTGGTGATTCTCCACCACTTTATGTATCCAAATCAAGCTTCTTACAAAGTGATTCATCCTGGTTTGATTGGAACGACGAAGAAGCTGTCCTATTCCCAAACTGGGAAACTGGAATCACCTGATTAGAAAGTGGGATAACTTCTTCATCCCAACTCCTATGAGATTATTCAACTTCCTGGTGATTCTCCACCACTTTATGTATCCAAATCAAGCTTCTTACAAAGTGATTCATCCTGGTTTGATTGGAACGACGAAGAAGCTGTCCTATTCCCAAACTGGGAAACTGGAATCACCTGATTAGAAAGTGGGATAACTTCTTCATCCCAACTCCTATGAGATTTATTCAACTTCCTGGTGATTCTCCACCACTTTATGTATCCAAATCAAGCTTCTTACAAAGTGATTCATCCTGGTTTGATTGGAACGACGAAGAAGCTGTCCTATTCCCAAACTGGGAAACTGGAATCACCTGATTAGAAAGTGGGATAACTTCTTCATCCCAACTCCTATGAGATTTATTCAACTTCCTGGTGATTCTCCACCACTTTATGTATCCAAATCAAGCTTCTTACAAAGTGATTCATCCTGGTTTGATTGGAACGACGAAGAAGCTGTCCTATTCCCAAACTGGGAAACTGGAATCACCTGATTAGAAAGTGGGATAACTTCTTCATCCCAACTCCTATGAGATTTATTCAACTTCCTGGTGATTCTCCACCACTTTATGTATCCAAATCAAGCTTCTTACAAAGTGATTCATCCTGGTTTGATTGGAACGACGAAGAAGCTGTCCTATTCCCAAACTGGGAAACTGGAATCACCTGATTAGAAAGTGGGATAACTTCTTCATCCCAACTCCTATGAGATTTATTCAACTTCCTGGTGATTCTCCACCACTTTATGTATCCAAATCAAGCTTCTTACAAAGTGATTCATCCTGGTTTGATTGGAACGACGAAGAAGCTGTCCTATTCCCAAACTGGGAAACTGGAATCACCTGATTAGAAAGTGGGATAACTTCTTCATCCCAACTCCTATGAGATTTATTCAACTTCCTGGTGATTCTCCACCACTTTATGTATCCAAATCAAGCTTCTTACAAAGTGATTCATCCTGGTTTGATTGGAACGACGAAGAAGCTGTCCTATTCCCAAACTGGGAAACTGGAATCACCTGATTAGAAAGTGGGATAACTTCTTCATCCCAACTCCTATGAGATTATTCAACTTCCTGGTGATTCTCCAACACTTTATGTATCCAAATCAAGCTTCTTACAAAGTGATTCATCCTGGTTTGATTGGAACGACGAAGAAGCTGTCCTATTCCCAAACTGGGAAACTGGAATCACCTGATTAGAAAGTGGGATAACTTCTTCATCCCAACTCCTATGAGATTTATTCAACTTCCTGGTGATTCTCCACCACTTTATGTATCCAAATCAAGCTTCTTACAAAGTGATTCATCCTGGTTTGATTGGAACGACGAAGAAGCTGTCCTATTCCCAAACTGGGAAACTGGAATCACCTGATTAGAAAGTGGGATAACTTCTTCATCCCAACTCCTATGAGATTTATTCAACTTCCTGGTGATTCTCCACCACTTTATGTATCCAAATCAAGCTTCTTACAAAGTGATTCATCCTGGTTTGATTGGAACGACGAAGAAGCTGTCCTATTCCCAAACTGGGAAACTGGAATCACCTGATTAGAAAGTGGGATAACTTCTTCATCCCAACTCCTATGAGATTTATTCAACTTCCTGGTGATTCTCCACCACTTTATGTATCCAAATCAAGCTTCTTACAAAGTGATTCATCCTGGTTGATTGGAACGACGAAGAAGCTGTCCTATTCCCAAACTGGGAAACTGGAATCACCTGATTAGAAAGTGGGATAACTTCTTCATCCCAACTCCTATGAGATTATTCAACTTCCTGGTGATTCTCCACCACTTTATGTATCCAAATCAAGCTTCTTACAAAGTGATTCATCCTGGTTTATTGGAACGACGAAGAAGCTGTCCTATTCCCAAACTGGGAAACTGGAATCACCTGATTAGAAAGTGGGATAACTTCTTCATCCCAACTCCTATGAGATTTATTCAACTTCCTGGTGATTCTCCACCACTTTATGTATCCAAATCAAGCTTCTTAAAGTGATTCATCCTGGTTTATTGGAACGACGAAGAAGCTGTCCTATTCCCAAACTGGGAAACTGGAATCACCTGATTAGAAAGTGGGATAACTTCTTCATCCCAACTCCTATGAGATTTATTCAACTTCCTGGTGATTCTCCACCACTTTATGTATCCAAATCAAGCTTCTTACAAAGTGATTCATCCTGGTTTGATTGGAACGACGAAGAAGCTGTCCTATTCCCAAACTGGGAAACTGGAATCACCTGATTAGAAAGTGGGATAACTTCTTCATCCCAACTCCTATGAGATTTATTCAACTTCCTGGTGATTCTCCACCACTTTATGTATCCAAATCAAGCTTCTTACAAAGTGATTCATCCTGGTTTATTGGAACGACGAAGAAGCTGTCCTATTCCCAAACTGGGAAACTGGAATCACCTGATTAGAAAGTGGGATAACTTCTTCATCCCAACTCCTATGAGATTTATTCAACTTCCTGGTGATTCTCCACCACTTTATGTATCCAAATCAAGCTTCTTACAAAGTGATTCATCCTGGTTTGATTGGAACGACGAAGAAGCTGTCCTATTCCCAAACTGGGAAACTGGAATCACCTGATTAGAAAGTGGGATAACTTCTTCATCCCAACTCCTATGAGATTTATTCAACTTCCTGGTGATTCTCCACCACTTTATGTATCCAAATCAAGCTTCTTACAAAGTGATTCATCCTGGTTTGATTGGAACGACGAAGAAGCTGTCCTATTCCCAAACTGGGAAACTGGAATCACCTGATTAGAAAGTGGGATAACTTCTTCATCCCAACTCCTATGAGATTTATTCAACTTCCTGGTGATTCTCCAACACTTTATGTATCCAAATCAAGCTTCTTACAAAGTGATTCATCCTGGTTTGATTGGAACGACGAAGAAGCTGTCCTATTCCCAAACTGGGAAACTGGAATCACCTGATTAGAAAGTGGGATAACTTCTTCATCCCAACTCCTATGAGATTATTCAACTTCCTGGTGATTCTCCACCACTTTATGTATCCAAATCAAGCTTCTTACAAAGTGATTCATCCTGGTGTTATTGGAACGACGAAGAAGCTGTCCTATTCCCAAACTGGGAAACTGGAATCACCTGATTAGAAAGTGGGATAACTTCTTCATCCCAACTCCTATGAGATTTATTCAACTTCCTGGTGATTCTCCACCACTTTATGTATCCAAATCAAGCTTCTTACAAAGTGATTCATCCTGGTTTGATTGGAACGACGAAGAAGCTGTCCTATTCCCAAACTGGGAAACTGGAATCACCTGATTAGAAAGTGGGATAACTTCTTCATCCCAACTCCTATGAGATTTATTCAACTTCCTGGTGATTCTCCACCACTTTATGTATCCAAATCAAGCTTCTTACAAAGTGATTCATCCTGGTTTGATTGGAACGACGAAGAAGCTGTCCTATTCCCAAACTGGGAAACTGGAATCACCTGATTAGAAAGTGGGATAACTTCTTCATCCCAACTCCTATGAGATTTATTCAACTTCCTGGTGATTCTCCACCACTTTATGTATCCAAATCAAGCTTCTTACAAAGTGATTCATCCTGGTTTGATTGGAACGACGAAGAAGCTGTCCTATTCCCAAACTGGGAAACTGGAATCACCTGATTAGAAAGTGGGATAACTTCTTCATCCCAACTCCTATGAGATTTATTCAACTTCCTGGTGATTCTCCAACACTTTATGTATCCAAATCAAGCTTCTTACAAAGTGATTCATCCTGGTTTGATTGGAACGACGAAGAAGCTGTCCTATTCCCAAACTGGGAAACTGGAATCACCTGATTAGAAAGTGGGATAACTTCTTCATCCCAACTCCTATGAGATTTATTCAACTTCCTGGTGATTCTCCACCACTTTATGTATCCAAATCAAGCTTCTTACAAAGTGATTCATCCTGGTTTGATTGGAACGACGAAGAAGCTGTCCTATTCCCAAACTGGGAAACTGGAATCACCTGATTAGAAAGTGGGATAACTTCTTCATCCCAACTCCTATGAGATTTATTCAACTTCCTGGTGATTCTCCACCACTTTATGTATCCAAATCAAGCTTCTTACAAAGTGATTCATCCTGGTTTATTGGAACGACGAAGAAGCTGTCCTATTCCCAAACTGGGAAACTGGAATCACCTGATTAGAAAGTGGGATAACTTCTTCATCCCAACTCCTATGAGATTTATTCAACTTCCTGGTGATTCTCCACCACTTTATGTATCCAAATCAAGCTTCTTACAAAGTGATTCATCCTGGTTTATTGGAACGACGAAGAAGCTGTCCTATTCCCAAACTGGGAAACTGGAATCACCTGATTAGAAAGTGGGATAACTTCTTCATCCCAACTCCTATGAGATTTATTCAACTTCCTGGTGATTCTCCACCACTTTATGTATCCAAATCAAGCTTCTTACAAAGTGATTCATCCTGGTTTGATTGGAACGACGAAGAAGCTGTCCTATTCCCAAACTGGGAAACTGGAATCACCTGATTAGAAAGTGGGATAACTTCTTCATCCCAACTCCTATGAGATTTATTCAACTTCCTGGTGATTCTCCACCACTTTATGTATCCAAATCAAGCTTCTTACAAAGTGATTCATCCTGGTTTGATTGGAACGACGAAGAAGCTGTCCTATTCCCAAACTGGGAAACTGGAATCACCTGATTAGAAAGTGGGATAACTTCTTCATCCCAACTCCTATGAGATTTATTCAACTTCCTGGTGATTCTCCACCACTTATGTATCCAAATCAAGCTTCTTACAAAGTGATTCATCCTGGTTTGATTGGAACGACGAAGAAGCTGTCCTATTCCCAAACTGGGAAACTGGAATCACCTGATTAGAAAGTGGGATAACTTCTTCATCCCAACTCCTATGAGATTTATTCAACTTCCTGGTGATTCTCCACCACTTTATGTATCCAAATCAAGCTTCTTACAAAGTGATTCATCCTGGTTTGATTGGAACGACGAAGAAGCTGTCCTATTCCCAAACTGGGAAACTGGAATCACCTGATTAGAAAGTGGGATAACTTCTTCATCCCAACTCCTATGAGATTTATTCAACTTCCTGGTGATTCTCCACCACTTTATGTATCCAAATCAAGCTTCTTACAAAGTGATTCATCCTGGTTTGATTGGAACGACGAAGAAGCTGTCCTATTCCCAAACTGGGAAACTGGAATCACCTGATTAGAAAGTGGGATAACTTCTTCATCCCAACTCCTATGAGATTTATTCAACTTCCTGGTGATTCTCCACCACTTTATGTATCCAAATCAAGCTTCTTACAAAGTGATTCATCCTGGTTTGATTGGAACGACGAAGAAGCTGTCCTATTCCCAAACTGGGAAACTGGAATCACCTGATTAGAAAGTGGGATAACTTCTTCATCCCAACTCCTATGAGATTTATTCAACTTCCTGGTGATTCTCCACCACTTTATGTATCCAAATCAAGCTTCTTACAAAGTGATTCATCCTGGTGTTATTGGAACGACGAAGAAGCTGTCCTATTCCCAAACTGGGAAACTGGAATCACCTGATTAGAAAGTGGGATAACTTCTTCATCCCAACTCCTATGAGATTTATTCAACTTCCTGGTGATTCTCCACCACTTTATGTATCCAAATCAAGCTTCTTACAAAGTGATTCATCCTGGTTTGATTGGAACGACGAAGAAGCTGTCCTATTCCCAAACTGGGAAACTGGAATCACCTGATTAGAAAGTGGGATAACTTCTTCATCCCAACTCCTATGAGATTTATTCAACTTCCTGGTGATTCTCCACCACTTTATGTATCCAAATCAAGCTTCTTACAAAGTGATTCATCCTGGTGTTATTGGAACGACGAAGAAGCTGTCCTATTCCCAAACTGGGAAACTGGAATCACCTGATTAGAAAGTGGGATAACTTCTTCATCCCAACTCCTATGAGATTTATTCAACTTCCTGGTGATTCTCCAACACTTTATGTATCCAAATCAAGCTTCTTACAAAGTGATTCATCCTGGTTTGATTGGAACGACGAAGAAGCTGTCCTATTCCCAAACTGGGAAACTGGAATCACCTGATTAGAAAGTGGGATAACTTCTTCATCCCAACTCCTATGAGATTATTCAACTTCCTGGTGATTCTCCACCACTTTATGTATCCAAATCAAGCTTCTTACAAAGTGATTCATCCTGGTTTGATTGGAACGACGAAGAAGCTGTCCTATTCCCAAACTGGGAAACTGGAATCACCTGATTAGAAAGTGGGATAACTTCTTCATCCCAACTCCTATGAGATTTATTCAACTTCCTGGTGATTCTCCACCACTTTATGTATCCAAATCAAGCTTCTTACAAAGTGATTCATCCTGGTTTGATTGGAACGACGAAGAAGCTGTCCTATTCCCAAACTGGGAAACTGGAATCACCTGATTAGAAAGTGGGATAACTTCTTCATCCCAACTCCTATGAGATTTATTCAACTTCCTGGTGATTCTCCACCACTTTATGTATCCAAATCAAGCTTCTTACAAAGTGATTCATCCTGGTTTGATTGGAACGACGAAGAAGCTGTCCTATTCCCAAACTGGGAAACTGGAATCACCTGATTAGAAAGTGGGATAACTTCTTCATCCCAACTCCTATGAGATTTATTCAACTTCCTGGTGATTCTCCACCACTTTATGTATCCAAATCAAGCTTCTTACAAAGTGATTCATCCTGGTTTGATTGGAACGACGAAGAAGCTGTCCTATTCCCAAACTGGGAAACTGGAATCACCTGATTAGAAAGTGGGATAACTTCTTCATCCCAACTCCTATGAGATTTATTCAACTTCCTGGTGATTCTCCACCACTTTATGTATCCAAATCAAGCTTCTTACAAAGTGATTCATCCTGGTTTGATTGGAACGACGAAGAAGCTGTCCTATTCCCAAACTGGGAAACTGGAATCACCTGATTAGAAAGTGGGATAACTTCTTCATCCCAACTCCTATGAGATTATTCAACTTCCTGGTGATTCTCCACCACTTTATGTATCCAAATCAAGCTTCTTACAAAGTGATTCATCCTGGTTGATTGGAACGACGAAGAAGCTGTCCTATTCCCAAACTGGGAAACTGGAATCACCTGATTAGAAAGTGGGATAACTTCTTCATCCCAACTCCTATGAGATTTATTCAACTTCCTGGTGATTCTCCACCACTTTATGTATCCAAATCAAGCTTCTTACAAAGTGATTCATCCTGGTTTGATTGGAACGACGAAGAAGCTGTCCTATTCCCAAACTGGGAAACTGGAATCACCTGATTAGAAAGTGGGATAACTTCTTCATCCCAACTCCTATGAGATTTATTCAACTTCCTGGTGATTCTCCACCACTTTATGTATCCAAATCAAGCTTCTTACAAAGTGATTCATCCTGGTTTGATTGGAACGACGAAGAAGCTGTCCTATTCCCAAACTGGGAAACTGGAATCACCTGATTAGAAAGTGGGATAACTTCTTCATCCCAACTCCTATGAGATTTATTCAACTTCCTGGTGATTCTCCACCACTTTATGTATCCAAATCAAGCTTCTTACAAAGTGATTCATCCTGGTTTGATTGGAACGACGAAGAAGCTGTCCTATTCCCAAACTGGGAAACTGGAATCACCTGATTAGAAAGTGGGATAACTTCTTCATCCCAACTCCTATGAGATTTATTCAACTTCCTGGTGATTCTCCACCACTTTATGTATCCAAATCAAGCTTCTTACAAAGTGATTCATCCTGGTTTATTGGAACGACGAAGAAGCTGTCCTATTCCCAAACTGGGAAACTGGAATCACCTGATTAGAAAGTGGGATAACTTCTTCATCCCAACTCCTATGAGATTTATTCAACTTCCTGGTGATTCTCCACCACTTTATGTATCCAAATCAAGCTTCTTACAAAGTGATTCATCCTGGTGTTATTGGAACGACGAAGAAGCTGTCCTATTCCCAAACTGGGAAACTGGAATCACCTGATTAGAAAGTGGGATAACTTCTTCATCCCAACTCCTATGAGATTTATTCAACTTCCTGGTGATTCTCCAACACTTTATGTATCCAAATCAAGCTTCTTACAAAGTGATTCATCCTGGTGTTATTGGAACGACGAAGAAGCTGTCCTATTCCCAAACTGGGAAACTGGAATCACCTGATTAGAAAGTGGGATAACTTCTTCATCCCAACTCCTATGAGATTTATTCAACTTCCTGGTGATTCTCCACCACTTTATGTATCCAAATCAAGCTTCTTACAAAGTGATTCATCCTGGTTTGATTGGAACGACGAAGAAGCTGTCCTATTCCCAAACTGGGAAACTGGAATCACCTGATTAGAAAGTGGGATAACTTCTTCATCCCAACTCCTATGAGATTTATTCAACTTCCTGGTGATTCTCCACCACTTTATGTATCCAAATCAAGCTTCTTACAAAGTGATTCATCCTGGTTTGATTGGAACGACGAAGAAGCTGTCCTATTCCCAAACTGGGAAACTGGAATCACCTGATTAGAAAGTGGGATAACTTCTTCATCCCAACTCCTATGAGATTTATTCAACTTCCTGGTGATTCTCCACCACTTTATGTATCCAAATCAAGCTTCTTACAAAGTGATTCATCCTGGTTTATTGGAACGACGAAGAAGCTGTCCTATTCCCAAACTGGGAAACTGGAATCACCTGATTAGAAAGTGGGATAACTTCTTCATCCCAACTCCTATGAGATTTATTCAACTTCCTGGTGATTCTCCACCACTTTATGTATCCAAATCAAGCTTCTTACAAAGTGATTCATCCTGGTGATTGGAACGACGAAGAAGCTGTCCTATTCCCAAACTGGGAAACTGGAATCACCTGATTAGAAAGTGGGATAACTTCTTCATCCCAACTCCTATGAGATTTATTCAACTTCCTGGTGATTCTCCAACACTTTATGTATCCAAATCAAGCTTCTTACAAAGTGATTCATCCTGGTTTGATTGGAACGACGAAGAAGCTGTCCTATTCCCAAACTGGGAAACTGGAATCACCTGATTAGAAAGTGGGATAACTTCTTCATCCCAACTCCTATGAGATTTATTCAACTTCCTGGTGATTCTCCACCACTTTATGTATCCAAATCAAGCTTCTTACAAAGTGATTCATCCTGGTTTGATTGGAACGACGAAGAAGCTGTCCTATTCCCAAACTGGGAAACTGGAATCACCTGATTAGAAAGTGGGATAACTTCTTCATCCCAACTCCTATGAGATTTATTCAACTTCCTGGTGATTCTCCACCACTTTATGTATCCAAATCAAGCTTCTTACAAAGTGATTCATCCTGGTTGATTGGAACGACGAAGAAGCTGTCCTATTCCCAAACTGGGAAACTGGAATCACCTGATTAGAAAGTGGGATAACTTCTTCATCCCAACTCCTATGAGATTTATTCAACTTCCTGGTGATTCTCCACCACTTTATGTATCCAAATCAAGCTTCTTACAAAGTGATTCATCCTGGTTTGATTGGAACGACGAAGAAGCTGTCCTATTCCCAAACTGGGAAACTGGAATCACCTGATTAGAAAGTGGGATAACTTCTTCATCCCAACTCCTATGAGATTTATTCAACTTCCTGGTGATTCTCCACCACTTTATGTATCCAAATCAAGCTTCTTACAAAGTGATTCATCCTGGTTTGATTGGAACGACGAAGAAGCTGTCCTATTCCCAAACTGGGAAACTGGAATCACCTGATTAGAAAGTGGGATAACTTCTTCATCCCAACTCCTATGAGATTTATTCAACTTCCTGGTGATTCTCCACCACTTTATGTATCCAAATCAAGCTTCTTACAAAGTGATTCATCCTGGTTTGATTGGAACGACGAAGAAGCTGTCCTATTCCCAAACTGGGAAACTGGAATCACCTGATTAGAAAGTGGGATAACTTCTTCATCCCAACTCCTATGAGATTTATTCAACTTCCTGGTGATTCTCCAACACTTTATGTATCCAAATCAAGCTTCTTACAAAGTGATTCATCCTGGTTTGATTGGAACGACGAAGAAGCTGTCCTATTCCCAAACTGGGAAACTGGAATCACCTGATTAGAAAGTGGGATAACTTCTTCATCCCAACTCCTATGAGATTTATTCAACTTCCTGGTGATTCTCCACCACTTTATGTATCCAAATCAAGCTTCTTACAAAGTGATTCATCCTGGTTTGATTGGAACGACGAAGAAGCTGTCCTATTCCCAAACTGGGAAACTGGAATCACCTGATTAGAAAGTGGGATAACTTCTTCATCCCAACTCCTATGAGATTTATTCAACTTCCTGGTGATTCTCCACCACTTTATGTATCCAAATCAAGCTTCTTACAAAGTGATTCATCCTGGTTTGATTGGAACGACGAAGAAGCTGTCCTATTCCCAAACTGGGAAACTGGAATCACCTGATTAGAAAGTGGGATAACTTCTTCATCCCAACTCCTATGAGATTTATTCAACTTCCTGGTGATTCTCCACCACTTTATGTATCCAAATCAAGCTTCTTACAAAGTGATTCATCCTGGTGTTATTGGAACGACGAAGAAGCTGTCCTATTCCCAAACTGGGAAACTGGAATCACCTGATTAGAAAGTGGGATAACTTCTTCATCCCAACTCCTATGAGATTTATTCAACTTCCTGGTGATTCTCCACCACTTTATGTATCCAAATCAAGCTTCTTACAAAGTGATTCATCCTGGTTTGATTGGAACGACGAAGAAGCTGTCCTATTCCCAAACTGGGAAACTGGAATCACCTGATTAGAAAGTGGGATAACTTCTTCATCCCAACTCCTATGAGATTTATTCAACTTCCTGGTGATTCTCCACCACTTTATGTATCCAAATCAAGCTTCTTACAAAGTGATTCATCCTGGTTTGATTGGAACGACGAAGAAGCTGTCCTATTCCCAAACTGGGAAACTGGAATCACCTGATTAGAAAGTGGGATAACTTCTTCATCCCAACTCCTATGAGATTTATTCAACTTCCTGGTGATTCTCCCACCACTTTATGTATCCAAATCAAGCTTCTTACAAAGTGATTCATCCTGGTTTATTGGAACGACGAAGAAGCTGTCCTATTCCCAAACTGGGAAACTGGAATCACCTGATTAGAAAGTGGGATAACTTCTTCATCCCAACTCCTATGAGATTTATTCAACTTCCTGGTGATTCTCCACCACTTTATGTATCCAAATCAAGCTTCTTACAAAGTGATTCATCCTGGTTTGATTGGAACGACGAAGAAGCTGTCCTATTCCCAAACTGGGAAACTGGAATCACCTGATTAGAAAGTGGGATAACTTCTTCATCCCAACTCCTATGAGATTTATTCAACTTCCTGGTGATTCTCCACCACTTTATGTATCCAAATCAAGCTTCTTACAAAGTGATTCATCCTGGTGTTATTGGAACGACGAAGAAGCTGTCCTATTCCCAAACTGGGAAACTGGAATCACCTGATTAGAAAGTGGGATAACTTCTTCATCCCAACTCCTATGAGATTTATTCAACTTCCTGGTGATTCTCCACCACTTTATGTATCCAAATCAAGCTTCTTACAAAGTGATTCATCCTGGTTTGATTGGAACGACGAAGAAGCTGTCCTATTCCCAAACTGGGAAACTGGAATCACCTGATTAGAAAGTGGGATAACTTCTTCATCCCAACTCCTATGAGATTTATTCAACTTCCTGGTGATTCTCCACACTTTATGTATCCAAATCAAGCTTCTTACAAAGTGATTCATCCTGGTTTGATTGGAACGACGAAGAAGCTGTCCTATTCCCAAACTGGGAAACTGGAATCACCTGATTAGAAAGTGGGATAACTTCTTCATCCCAACTCCTATGAGATTTATTCAACTTCCTGGTGATTCTCCACCACTTTATGTATCCAAATCAAGCTTCTTACAAAGTGATTCATCCTGGTTTGATTGGAACGACGAAGAAGCTGTCCTATTCCCAAACTGGGAAACTGGAATCACCTGATTAGAAAGTGGGATAACTTCTTCATCCCAACTCCTATGAGATTTATTCAACTTCCTGGTGATTCTCCACACTTTATGTATCCAAATCAAGCTTCTTACAAAGTGATTCATCCTGGTTTGATTGGAACGACGAAGAAGCTGTCCTATTCCCAAACTGGGAAACTGGAATCACCTGATTAGAAAGTGGGATAACTTCTTCATCCCAACTCCTATGAGATTTATTCAACTTCCTGGTGATTCTCCAACACTTTATGTATCCAAATCAAGCTTCTTACAAAGTGATTCATCCTGGTTTGATTGGAACGACGAAGAAGCTGTCCTATTCCCAAACTGGGAAACTGGAATCACCTGATTAGAAAGTGGGATAACTTCTTCATCCCAACTCCTATGAGATTTATTCAACTTCCTGGTGATTCTCCACACTTTATGTATCCAAATCAAGCTTCTTACAAAGTGATTCATCCTGGTTTGATTGGAACGACGAAGAAGCTGTCCTATTCCCAAACTGGGAAACTGGAATCACCTGATTAGAAAGTGGGATAACTTCTTCATCCCAACTCCTATGAGATTTATTCAACTTCCTGGTGATTCTCCACCACTTTATGTATCCAAATCAAGCTTCTTACAAAGTGATTCATCCTGGTTTGATTGGAACGACGAAGAAGCTGTCCTATTCCCAAACTGGGAAACTGGAATCACCTGATTAGAAAGTGGGATAACTTCTTCATCCCAACTCCTATGAGATTTATTCAACTTCCTGGTGATTCTCCAACACTTTATGTATCCAAATCAAGCTTCTTACAAAGTGATTCATCCTGGTTTGATTGGAACGACGAAGAAGCTGTCCTATTCCCAAACTGGGAAACTGGAATCACCTGATTAGAAAGTGGGATAACTTCTTCATCCCAACTCCTATGAGATTTATTCAACTTCCTGGTGATTCTCCACCACTTTATGTATCCAAATCAAGCTTCTTACAAAGTGATTCATCCTGGTTTGATTGGAACGACGAAGAAGCTGTCCTATTCCCAAACTGGGAAACTGGAATCACCTGATTAGAAAGTGGGATAACTTCTTCATCCCAACTCCTATGAGATTTATTCAACTTCCTGGTGATTCTCCACCACTTTATGTATCCAAATCAAGCTTCTTACAAAGTGATTCATCCTGGTTTGATTGGAACGACGAAGAAGCTGTCCTATTCCCAAACTGGGAAACTGGAATCACCTGATTAGAAAGTGGGATAACTTCTTCATCCCAACTCCTATGAGATTTATTCAACTTCCTGGTGATTCTCCACCACTTTATGTATCCAAATCAAGCTTCTTACAAAGTGATTCATCCTGGTTTGATTGGAACGACGAAGAAGCTGTCCTATTCCCAAACTGGGAAACTGGAATCACCTGATTAGAAAGTGGGATAACTTCTTCATCCCAACTCCTATGAGATTTATTCAACTTCCTGGTGATTCTCCACCACTTTATGTATCCAAATCAAGCTTCTTACAAAGTGATTCATCCTGGTTGATTGGAACGACGAAGAAGCTGTCCTATTCCCAAACTGGGAAACTGGAATCACCTGATTAGAAAGTGGGATAACTTCTTCATCCCAACTCCTATGAGATTTATTCAACTTCCTGGTGATTCTCCACCACTTTATGTATCCAAATCAAGCTTCTTACAAAGTGATTCATCCTGGTTTGATTGGAACGACGAAGAAGCTGTCCTATTCCCAAACTGGGAAACTGGAATCACCTGATTAGAAAGTGGGATAACTTCTTCATCCCAACTCCTATGAGATTTATTCAACTTCCTGGTGATTCTCCAACACTTTATGTATCCAAATCAAGCTTCTTACAAAGTGATTCATCCTGGTTTATTGGAACGACGAAGAAGCTGTCCTATTCCCAAACTGGGAAACTGGAATCACCTGATTAGAAAGTGGGATAACTTCTTCATCCCAACTCCTATGAGATTTATTCAACTTCCTGGTGATTCTCCACCACTTTATGTATCCAAATCAAGCTTCTTACAAAGTGATTCATCCTGGTTTATTGGAACGACGAAGAAGCTGTCCTATTCCCAAACTGGGAAACTGGAATCACCTGATTAGAAAGTGGGATAACTTCTTCATCCCAACTCCTATGAGATTTATTCAACTTCCTGGTGATTCTCCACCACTTTATGTATCCAAATCAAGCTTCTTACAAAGTGATTCATCCTGGTGTTATTGGAACGACGAAGAAGCTGTCCTATTCCCAAACTGGGAAACTGGAATCACCTGATTAGAAAGTGGGATAACTTCTTCATCCCAACTCCTATGAGATTTATTCAACTTCCTGGTGATTCTCCACCACTTTATGTATCCAAATCAAGCTTCTTACAAAGTGATTCATCCTGGTTTGATTGGAACGACGAAGAAGCTGTCCTATTCCCAAACTGGGAAACTGGAATCACCTGATTAGAAAGTGGGATAACTTCTTCATCCCAACTCCTATGAGATTTATTCAACTTCCTGGTGATTCTCCACCACTTTATGTATCCAAATCAAGCTTCTTACAAAGTGATTCATCCTGGTTGATTGGAACGACGAAGAAGCTGTCCTATTCCCAAACTGGGAAACTGGAATCACCTGATTAGAAAGTGGGATAACTTCTTCATCCCAACTCCTATGAGATTTATTCAACTTCCTGGTGATTCTCCACCACTTTATGTATCCAAATCAAGCTTCTTACAAAGTGATTCATCCTGGTTTGATTGGAACGACGAAGAAGCTGTCCTATTCCCAAACTGGGAAACTGGAATCACCTGATTAGAAAGTGGGATAACTTCTTCATCCCAACTCCTATGAGATTTATTCAACTTCCTGGTGATTCTCCACCACTTTATGTATCCAAATCAAGCTTCTTACAAAGTGATTCATCCTGGTTTATTGGAACGACGAAGAAGCTGTCCTATTCCCAAACTGGGAAACTGGAATCACCTGATTAGAAAGTGGGATAACTTCTTCATCCCAACTCCTATGAGATTTATTCAACTTCCTGGTGATTCTCCACCACTTTATGTATCCAAATCAAGCTTCTTACAAAGTGATTCATCCTGGTTTGATTGGAACGACGAAGAAGCTGTCCTATTCCCAAACTGGGAAACTGGAATCACCTGATTAGAAAGTGGGATAACTTCTTCATCCCAACTCCTATGAGATTTATTCAACTTCCTGGTGATTCTCCAACACTTTATGTATCCAAATCAAGCTTCTTACAAAGTGATTCATCCTGGTTTGATTGGAACGACGAAGAAGCTGTCCTATTCCCAAACTGGGAAACTGGAATCACCTGATTAGAAAGTGGGATAACTTCTTCATCCCAACTCCTATGAGATTTATTCAACTTCCTGGTGATTCTCCAACACTTTATGTATCCAAATCAAGCTTCTTACAAAGTGATTCATCCTGGTTTGATTGGAACGACGAAGAAGCTGTCCTATTCCCAAACTGGGAAACTGGAATCACCTGATTAGAAAGTGGGATAACTTCTTCATCCCAACTCCTATGAGATTTATTCAACTTCCTGGTGATTCTCCACCACTTTATGTATCCAAATCAAGCTTCTTACAAAGTGATTCATCCTGGTTTGATTGGAACGACGAAGAAGCTGTCCTATTCCCAAACTGGGAAACTGGAATCACCTGATTAGAAAGTGGGATAACTTCTTCATCCCAACTCCTATGAGATTTATTCAACTTCCTGGTGATTCTCCACCACTTTATGTATCCAAATCAAGCTTCTTACAAAGTGATTCATCCTGGTTTGATTGGAACGACGAAGAAGCTGTCCTATTCCCAAACTGGGAAACTGGAATCACCTGATTAGAAAGTGGGATAACTTCTTCATCCCAACTCCTATGAGATTTATTCAACTTCCTGGTGATTCTCCACACTTTATGTATCCAAATCAAGCTTCTTACAAAGTGATTCATCCTGGTTTGATTGGAACGACGAAGAAGCTGTCCTATTCCCAAACTGGGAAACTGGAATCACCTGATTAGAAAGTGGGATAACTTCTTCATCCCAACTCCTATGAGATTTATTCAACTTCCTGGTGATTCTCCAACACTTTATGTATCCAAATCAAGCTTCTTACAAAGTGATTCATCCTGGTTTGATTGGAACGACGAAGAAGCTGTCCTATTCCCAAACTGGGAAACTGGAATCACCTGATTAGAAAGTGGGATAACTTCTTCATCCCAACTCCTATGAGATTTATTCAACTTCCTGGTGATTCTCCAACCACTTTATGTATCCAAATCAAGCTTCTTACAAAGTGATTCATCCTGGTTTATTGGAACGACGAAGAAGCTGTCCTATTCCCAAACTGGGAAACTGGAATCACCTGATTAGAAAGTGGGATAACTTCTTCATCCCAACTCCTATGAGATTTATTCAACTTCCTGGTGATTCTCCACCACTTTATGTATCCAAATCAAGCTTCTTACAAAGTGATTCATCCTGGTTTGATTGGAACGACGAAGAAGCTGTCCTATTCCCAAACTGGGAAACTGGAATCACCTGATTAGAAAGTGGGATAACTTCTTCATCCCAACTCCTATGAGATTTATTCAACTTCCTGGTGATTCTCCACCACTTTATGTATCCAAATCAAGCTTCTTACAAAGTGATTCATCCTGGTTTGATTGGAACGACGAAGAAGCTGTCCTATTCCCAAACTGGGAAACTGGAATCACCTGATTAGAAAGTGGGATAACTTCTTCATCCCAACTCCTATGAGATTTATTCAACTTCCTGGTGATTCTCCACCACTTTATGTATCCAAATCAAGCTTCTTACAAAGTGATTCATCCTGGTTTATTGGAACGACGAAGAAGCTGTCCTATTCCCAAACTGGGAAACTGGAATCACCTGATTAGAAAGTGGGATAACTTCTTCATCCCAACTCCTATGAGATTTATTCAACTTCCTGGTGATTCTCCACCACTTTATGTATCCAAATCAAGCTTCTTACAAAGTGATTCATCCTGGTTTGATTGGAACGACGAAGAAGCTGTCCTATTCCCAAACTGGGAAACTGGAATCACCTGATTAGAAAGTGGGATAACTTCTTCATCCCAACTCCTATGAGATTTATTCAACTTCCTGGTGATTCTCCACCACTTTATGTATCCAAATCAAGCTTCTTACAAAGTGATTCATCCTGGTTTGATTGGAACGACGAAGAAGCTGTCCTATTCCCAAACTGGGAAACTGGAATCACCTGATTAGAAAGTGGGATAACTTCTTCATCCCAACTCCTATGAGATTTATTCAACTTCCTGGTGATTCTCCACCACTTTATGTATCCAAATCAAGCTTCTTACAAAGTGATTCATCCTGGTTTATTGGAACGACGAAGAAGCTGTCCTATTCCCAAACTGGGAAACTGGAATCACCTGATTAGAAAGTGGGATAACTTCTTCATCCCAACTCCTATGAGATTTATTCAACTTCCTGGTGATTCTCCACCACTTTATGTATCCAAATCAAGCTTCTTACAAAGTGATTCATCCTGGTGTTATTGGAACGACGAAGAAGCTGTCCTATTCCCAAACTGGGAAACTGGAATCACCTGATTAGAAAGTGGGATAACTTCTTCATCCCAACTCCTATGAGATTTATTCAACTTCCTGGTGATTCTCCACCACTTTATGTATCCAAATCAAGCTTCTTACAAAGTGATTCATCCTGGTTTGATTGGAACGACGAAGAAGCTGTCCTATTCCCAAACTGGGAAACTGGAATCACCTGATTAGAAAGTGGGATAACTTCTTCATCCCAACTCCTATGAGATTTATTCAACTTCCTGGTGATTCTCCACCACTTTATGTATCCAAATCAAGCTTCTTACAAAGTGATTCATCCTGGTTTGATTGGAACGACGAAGAAGCTGTCCTATTCCCAAACTGGGAAACTGGAATCACCTGATTAGAAAGTGGGATAACTTCTTCATCCCAACTCCTATGAGATTTATTCAACTTCCTGGTGATTCTCCACCACTTTATGTATCCAAATCAAGCTTCTTACAAAGTGATTCATCCTGGTTTGATTGGAACGACGAAGAAGCTGTCCTATTCCCAAACTGGGAAACTGGAATCACCTGATTAGAAAGTGGGATAACTTCTTCATCCCAACTCCTATGAGATTTATTCAACTTCCTGGTGATTCTCCACCACTTTATGTATCCAAATCAAGCTTCTTACAAAGTGATTCATCCTGGTTTGATTGGAACGACGAAGAAGCTGTCCTATTCCCAAACTGGGAAACTGGAATCACCTGATTAGAAAGTGGGATAACTTCTTCATCCCAACTCCTATGAGATTTATTCAACTTCCTGGTGATTCTCCACCACTTTATGTATCCAAATCAAGCTTCTTACAAAGTGATTCATCCTGGTTTATTGGAACGACGAAGAAGCTGTCCTATTCCCAAACTGGGAAACTGGAATCACCTGATTAGAAAGTGGGATAACTTCTTCATCCCAACTCCTATGAGATTTATTCAACTTCCTGGTGATTCTCCACCACTTTATGTATCCAAATCAAGCTTCTTACAAAGTGATTCATCCTGGTTTATTGGAACGACGAAGAAGCTGTCCTATTCCCAAACTGGGAAACTGGAATCACCTGATTAGAAAGTGGGATAACTTCTTCATCCCAACTCCTATGAGATTATTCAACTTCCTGGTGATTCTCCACCACTTTATGTATCCAAATCAAGCTTCTTACAAAGTGATTCATCCTGGTGTTGATTGGAACGACGAAGAAGCTGTCCTATTCCCAAACTGGGAAACTGGAATCACCTGATTAGAAAGTGGGATAACTTCTTCATCCCAACTCCTATGAGATTTATTCAACTTCCTGGTGATTCTCCACCACTTTATGTATCCAAATCAAGCTTCTTACAAAGTGATTCATCCTGGTTTGATTGGAACGACGAAGAAGCTGTCCTATTCCCAAACTGGGAAACTGGAATCACCTGATTAGAAAGTGGGATAACTTCTTCATCCCAACTCCTATGAGATTTATTCAACTTCCTGGTGATTCTCCACCACTTTATGTATCCAAATCAAGCTTCTTACAAAGTGATTCATCCTGGTTTATTGGAACGACGAAGAAGCTGTCCTATTCCCAAACTGGGAAACTGGAATCACCTGATTAGAAAGTGGGATAACTTCTTCATCCCAACTCCTATGAGATTTATTCAACTTCCTGGTGATTCTCCACCACTTTATGTATCCAAATCAAGCTTCTTACAAAGTGATTCATCCTGGTTTGATTGGAACGACGAAGAAGCTGTCCTATTCCCAAACTGGGAAACTGGAATCACCTGATTAGAAAGTGGGATAACTTCTTCATCCCAACTCCTATGAGATTTATTCAACTTCCTGGTGATTCTCCACCACTTTATGTATCCAAATCAAGCTTCTTACAAAGTGATTCATCCTGGTGTTGTTGGAACGACGAAGAAGCTGTCCTATTCCCAAACTGGGAAACTGGAATCACCTGATTAGAAAGTGGGATAACTTCTTCATCCCAACTCCTATGAGATTTATTCAACTTCCTGGTGATTCTCCACCACTTTATGTATCCAAATCAAGCTTCTTACAAAGTGATTCATCCTGGTTTGATTGGAACGACGAAGAAGCTGTCCTATTCCCAAACTGGGAAACTGGAATCACCTGATTAGAAAGTGGGATAACTTCTTCATCCCAACTCCTATGAGATTTATTCAACTTCCTGGTGATTCTCCACCACTTTATGTATCCAAATCAAGCTTCTTACAAAGTGATTCATCCTGGTTTATTGGAACGACGAAGAAGCTGTCCTATTCCCAAACTGGGAAACTGGAATCACCTGATTAGAAAGTGGGATAACTTCTTCATCCCAACTCCTATGAGATTTATTCAACTTCCTGGTGATTCTCCACCACTTTATGTATCCAAATCAAGCTTCTTACAAAGTGATTCATCCTGGTGTTATTGGAACGACGAAGAAGCTGTCCTATTCCCAAACTGGGAAACTGGAATCACCTGATTAGAAAGTGGGATAACTTCTTCATCCCAACTCCTATGAGATTTATTCAACTTCCTGGTGATTCTCCACCACTTTATGTATCCAAATCAAGCTTCTTACAAAGTGATTCATCCTGGTTTATTGGAACGACGAAGAAGCTGTCCTATTCCCAAACTGGGAAACTGGAATCACCTGATTAGAAAGTGGGATAACTTCTTCATCCCAACTCCTATGAGATTTATTCAACTTCCTGGTGATTCTCCACCACTTTATGTATCCAAATCAAGCTTCTTACAAAGTGATTCATCCTGGTGTTATTGGAACGACGAAGAAGCTGTCCTATTCCCAAACTGGGAAACTGGAATCACCTGATTAGAAAGTGGGATAACTTCTTCATCCCAACTCCTATGAGATTTATTCAACTTCCTGGTGATTCTCCACCACTTTATGTATCCAAATCAAGCTTCTTACAAAGTGATTCATCCTGGTTTGATTGGAACGACGAAGAAGCTGTCCTATTCCCAAACTGGGAAACTGGAATCACCTGATTAGAAAGTGGGATAACTTCTTCATCCCAACTCCTATGAGATTTATTCAACTTCCTGGTGATTCTCCAACACTTTATGTATCCAAATCAAGCTTCTTACAAAGTGATTCATCCTGGTTTGATTGGAACGACGAAGAAGCTGTCCTATTCCCAAACTGGGAAACTGGAATCACCTGATTAGAAAGTGGGATAACTTCTTCATCCCAACTCCTATGAGATTTATTCAACTTCCTGGTGATTCTCCACCACTTTATGTATCCAAATCAAGCTTCTTACAAAGTGATTCATCCTGGTTTGATTGGAACGACGAAGAAGCTGTCCTATTCCCAAACTGGGAAACTGGAATCACCTGATTAGAAAGTGGGATAACTTCTTCATCCCAACTCCTATGAGATTTATTCAACTTCCTGGTGATTCTCCACCACTTTATGTATCCAAATCAAGCTTCTTACAAAGTGATTCATCCTGGTTTATTGGAACGACGAAGAAGCTGTCCTATTCCCAAACTGGGAAACTGGAATCACCTGATTAGAAAGTGGGATAACTTCTTCATCCCAACTCCTATGAGATTTATTCAACTTCCTGGTGATTCTCCACCACTTTATGTATCCAAATCAAGCTTCTTACAAAGTGATTCATCCTGGTGTTATTGGAACGACGAAGAAGCTGTCCTATTCCCAAACTGGGAAACTGGAATCACCTGATTAGAAAGTGGGATAACTTCTTCATCCCAACTCCTATGAGATTTATTCAACTTCCTGGTGATTCTCCACCACTTTATGTATCCAAATCAAGCTTCTTACAAAGTGATTCATCCTGGTGTTATTGGAACGACGAAGAAGCTGTCCTATTCCCAAACTGGGAAACTGGAATCACCTGATTAGAAAGTGGGATAACTTCTTCATCCCAACTCCTATGAGATTTATTCAACTTCCTGGTGATTCTCCACCACTTTATGTATCCAAATCAAGCTTCTTACAAAGTGATTCATCCTGGTTTGATTGGAACGACGAAGAAGCTGTCCTATTCCCAAACTGGGAAACTGGAATCACCTGATTAGAAAGTGGGATAACTTCTTCATCCCAACTCCTATGAGATTTATTCAACTTCCTGGTGATTCTCCACCACTTTATGTATCCAAATCAAGCTTCTTACAAAGTGATTCATCCTGGTTTGATTGGAACGACGAAGAAGCTGTCCTATTCCCAAACTGGGAAACTGGAATCACCTGATTAGAAAGTGGGATAACTTCTTCATCCCAACTCCTATGAGATTTATTCAACTTCCTGGTGATTCTCCACCACTTTATGTATCCAAATCAAGCTTCTTACAAAGTGATTCATCCTGGTTTGATTGGAACGACGAAGAAGCTGTCCTATTCCCAAACTGGGAAACTGGAATCACCTGATTAGAAAGTGGGATAACTTCTTCATCCCAACTCCTATGAGATTTATTCAACTTCCTGGTGATTCTCCACCACTTTATGTATCCAAATCAAGCTTCTTACAAAGTGATTCATCCTGGTTTGATTGGAACGACGAAGAAGCTGTCCTATTCCCAAACTGGGAAACTGGAATCACCTGATTAGAAAGTGGGATAACTTCTTCATCCCAACTCCTATGAGATTTATTCAACTTCCTGGTGATTCTCCACCACTTTATGTATCCAAATCAAGCTTCTTACAAAGTGATTCATCCTGGTGTTATTGGAACGACGAAGAAGCTGTCCTATTCCCAAACTGGGAAACTGGAATCACCTGATTAGAAAGTGGGATAACTTCTTCATCCCAACTCCTATGAGATTTATTCAACTTCCTGGTGATTCTCCACCACTTTATGTATCCAAATCAAGCTTCTTACAAAGTGATTCATCCTGGTTTGATTGGAACGACGAAGAAGCTGTCCTATTCCCAAACTGGGAAACTGGAATCACCTGATTAGAAAGTGGGATAACTTCTTCATCCCAACTCCTATGAGATTTATTCAACTTCCTGGTGATTCTCCACCACTTTATGTATCCAAATCAAGCTTCTTACAAAGTGATTCATCCTGGTTTATTGGAACGACGAAGAAGCTGTCCTATTCCCAAACTGGGAAACTGGAATCACCTGATTAGAAAGTGGGATAACTTCTTCATCCCAACTCCTATGAGATTTATTCAACTTCCTGGTGATTCTCCACCACTTTATGTATCCAAATCAAGCTTCTTACAAAGTGATTCATCCTGGTGTTATTGGAACGACGAAGAAGCTGTCCTATTCCCAAACTGGGAAACTGGAATCACCTGATTAGAAAGTGGGATAACTTCTTCATCCCAACTCCTATGAGATTTATTCAACTTCCTGGTGATTCTCCACCACTTTATGTATCCAAATCAAGCTTCTTACAAAGTGATTCATCCTGGTGTTATTGGAACGACGAAGAAGCTGTCCTATTCCCAAACTGGGAAACTGGAATCACCTGATTAGAAAGTGGGATAACTTCTTCATCCCAACTCCTATGAGATTTATTCAACTTCCTGGTGATTCTCCACCACTTTATGTATCCAAATCAAGCTTCTTACAAAGTGATTCATCCTGGTTTATTGGAACGACGAAGAAGCTGTCCTATTCCCAAACTGGGAAACTGGAATCACCTGATTAGAAAGTGGGATAACTTCTTCATCCCAACTCCTATGAGATTTATTCAACTTCCTGGTGATTCTCCACCACTTTATGTATCCAAATCAAGCTTCTTACAAAGTGATTCATCCTGGTTTATTGGAACGACGAAGAAGCTGTCCTATTCCCAAACTGGGAAACTGGAATCACCTGATTAGAAAGTGGGATAACTTCTTCATCCCAACTCCTATGAGATTTATTCAACTTCCTGGTGATTCTCCAACACTTTATGTATCCAAATCAAGCTTCTTACAAAGTGATTCATCCTGGTTTGATTGGAACGACGAAGAAGCTGTCCTATTCCCAAACTGGGAAACTGGAATCACCTGATTAGAAAGTGGGATAACTTCTTCATCCCAACTCCTATGAGATTTATTCAACTTCCTGGTGATTCTCCACCACTTTATGTATCCAAATCAAGCTTCTTACAAAGTGATTCATCCTGGTTGATTGGAACGACGAAGAAGCTGTCCTATTCCCAAACTGGGAAACTGGAATCACCTGATTAGAAAGTGGGATAACTTCTTCATCCCAACTCCTATGAGATTTATTCAACTTCCTGGTGATTCTCCACCACTTTATGTATCCAAATCAAGCTTCTTACAAAGTGATTCATCCTGGTGTTATTGGAACGACGAAGAAGCTGTCCTATTCCCAAACTGGGAAACTGGAATCACCTGATTAGAAAGTGGGATAACTTCTTCATCCCAACTCCTATGAGATTTATTCAACTTCCTGGTGATTCTCCACCACTTTATGTATCCAAATCAAGCTTCTTACAAAGTGATTCATCCTGGTTTGATTGGAACGACGAAGAAGCTGTCCTATTCCCAAACTGGGAAACTGGAATCACCTGATTAGAAAGTGGGATAACTTCTTCATCCCAACTCCTATGAGATTTATTCAACTTCCTGGTGATTCTCCACCACTTTATGTATCCAAATCAAGCTTCTTACAAAGTGATTCATCCTGGTGTTATTGGAACGACGAAGAAGCTGTCCTATTCCCAAACTGGGAAACTGGAATCACCTGATTAGAAAGTGGGATAACTTCTTCATCCCAACTCCTATGAGATTTATTCAACTTCCTGGTGATTCTCCACCACTTTATGTATCCAAATCAAGCTTCTTACAAAGTGATTCATCCTGGTGTTATTGGAACGACGAAGAAGCTGTCCTATTCCCAAACTGGGAAACTGGAATCACCTGATTAGAAAGTGGGATAACTTCTTCATCCCAACTCCTATGAGATTTATTCAACTTCCTGGTGATTCTCCACCACTTTATGTATCCAAATCAAGCTTCTTACAAAGTGATTCATCCTGGTGTTATTGGAACGACGAAGAAGCTGTCCTATTCCCAAACTGGGAAACTGGAATCACCTGATTAGAAAGTGGGATAACTTCTTCATCCCAACTCCTATGAGATTTATTCAACTTCCTGGTGATTCTCCACCACTTTATGTATCCAAATCAAGCTTCTTACAAAGTGATTCATCCTGGTGTTATTGGAACGACGAAGAAGCTGTCCTATTCCCAAACTGGGAAACTGGAATCACCTGATTAGAAAGTGGGATAACTTCTTCATCCCAACTCCTATGAGATTTATTCAACTTCCTGGTGATTCTCCACCACTTTATGTATCCAAATCAAGCTTCTTACAAAGTGATTCATCCTGGTGTTATTGGAACGACGAAGAAGCTGTCCTATTCCCAAACTGGGAAACTGGAATCACCTGATTAGAAAGTGGGATAACTTCTTCATCCCAACTCCTATGAGATTTATTCAACTTCCTGGTGATTCTCCACCACTTTATGTATCCAAATCAAGCTTCTTACAAAGTGATTCATCCTGGTTTGATTGGAACGACGAAGAAGCTGTCCTATTCCCAAACTGGGAAACTGGAATCACCTGATTAGAAAGTGGGATAACTTCTTCATCCCAACTCCTATGAGATTTATTCAACTTCCTGGTGATTCTCCACCACTTTATGTATCCAAATCAAGCTTCTTACAAAGTGATTCATCCTGGTGTTATTGGAACGACGAAGAAGCTGTCCTATTCCCAAACTGGGAAACTGGAATCACCTGATTAGAAAGTGGGATAACTTCTTCATCCCAACTCCTATGAGATTTATTCAACTTCCTGGTGATTCTCCACCACTTTATGTATCCAAATCAAGCTTCTTACAAAGTGATTCATCCTGGTGTTATTGGAACGACGAAGAAGCTGTCCTATTCCCAAACTGGGAAACTGGAATCACCTGATTAGAAAGTGGGATAACTTCTTCATCCCAACTCCTATGAGATTTATTCAACTTCCTGGTGATTCTCCACCACTTTATGTATCCAAATCAAGCTTCTTACAAAGTGATTCATCCTGGTGTTATTGGAACGACGAAGAAGCTGTCCTATTCCCAAACTGGGAAACTGGAATCACCTGATTAGAAAGTGGGATAACTTCTTCATCCCAACTCCTATGAGATTTATTCAACTTCCTGGTGATTCTCCACCACTTTATGTATCCAAATCAAGCTTCTTACAAAGTGATTCATCCTGGTGTTGATTGGAACGACGAAGAAGCTGTCCTATTCCCAAACTGGGAAACTGGAATCACCTGATTAGAAAGTGGGATAACTTCTTCATCCCAACTCCTATGAGATTTATTCAACTTCCTGGTGATTCTCCACCACTTTATGTATCCAAATCAAGCTTCTTACAAAGTGATTCATCCTGGTGTTATTGGAACGACGAAGAAGCTGTCCTATTCCCAAACTGGGAAACTGGAATCACCTGATTAGAAAGTGGGATAACTTCTTCATCCCAACTCCTATGAGATTTATTCAACTTCCTGGTGATTCTCCACCACTTTATGTATCCAAATCAAGCTTCTTACAAAGTGATTCATCCTGGTGTTATTGGAACGACGAAGAAGCTGTCCTATTCCCAAACTGGGAAACTGGAATCACCTGATTAGAAAGTGGGATAACTTCTTCATCCCAACTCCTATGAGATTTATTCAACTTCCTGGTGATTCTCCACCACTTTATGTATCCAAATCAAGCTTCTTACAAAGTGATTCATCCTGGTTTGATTGGAACGACGAAGAAGCTGTCCTATTCCCAAACTGGGAAACTGGAATCACCTGATTAGAAAGTGGGATAACTTCTTCATCCCAACTCCTATGAGATTTATTCAACTTCCTGGTGATTCTCCACCACTTTATGTATCCAAATCAAGCTTCTTACAAAGTGATTCATCCTGGTGTTATTGGAACGACGAAGAAGCTGTCCTATTCCCAAACTGGGAAACTGGAATCACCTGATTAGAAAGTGGGATAACTTCTTCATCCCAACTCCTATGAGATTTATTCAACTTCCTGGTGATTCTCCACCACTTTATGTATCCAAATCAAGCTTCTTACAAAGTGATTCATCCTGGTGTTATTGGAACGACGAAGAAGCTGTCCTATTCCCAAACTGGGAAACTGGAATCACCTGATTAGAAAGTGGGATAACTTCTTCATCCCAACTCCTATGAGATTTATTCAACTTCCTGGTGATTCTCCACCACTTTATGTATCCAAATCAAGCTTCTTACAAAGTGATTCATCCTGGTGTTATTGGAACGACGAAGAAGCTGTCCTATTCCCAAACTGGGAAACTGGAATCACCTGATTAGAAAGTGGGATAACTTCTTCATCCCAACTCCTATGAGATTTATTCAACTTCCTGGTGATTCTCCACCACTTTATGTATCCAAATCAAGCTTCTTACAAAGTGATTCATCCTGGTTTATTGGAACGACGAAGAAGCTGTCCTATTCCCAAACTGGGAAACTGGAATCACCTGATTAGAAAGTGGGATAACTTCTTCATCCCAACTCCTATGAGATTTATTCAACTTCCTGGTGATTCTCCACCACTTTATGTATCCAAATCAAGCTTCTTACAAAGTGATTCATCCTGGTGTTATTGGAACGACGAAGAAGCTGTCCTATTCCCAAACTGGGAAACTGGAATCACCTGATTAGAAAGTGGGATAACTTCTTCATCCCAACTCCTATGAGATTAATTCAACTTCCTGGTGATTCTCCACCACTTTATGTATCCAAATCAAGCTTCTTACAAAGTGATTCATCCTGGTGTTATTGGAACGACGAAGAAGCTGTCCTATTCCCAAACTGGGAAACTGGAATCACCTGATTAGAAAGTGGGATAACTTCTTCATCCCAACTCCTATGAGATTTATTCAACTTCCTGGTGATTCTCCACCACTTTATGTATCCAAATCAAGCTTCTTACAAAGTGATTCATCCTGGTTTATTGGAACGACGAAGAAGCTGTCCTATTCCCAAACTGGGAAACTGGAATCACCTGATTAGAAAGTGGGATAACTTCTTCATCCCAACTCCTATGAGATTTATTCAACTTCCTGGTGATTCTCCACCACTTTATGTATCCAAATCAAGCTTCTTACAAAGTGATTCATCCTGGTGTTATTGGAACGACGAAGAAGCTGTCCTATTCCCAAACTGGGAAACTGGAATCACCTGATTAGAAAGTGGGATAACTTCTTCATCCCAACTCCTATGAGATTTATTCAACTTCCTGGTGATTCTCCACCACTTTATGTATCCAAATCAAGCTTCTTACAAAGTGATTCATCCTGGTGTTATTGGAACGACGAAGAAGCTGTCCTATTCCCAAACTGGGAAACTGGAATCACCTGATTAGAAAGTGGGATAACTTCTTCATCCCAACTCCTATGAGATTATTCAACTTCCTGGTGATTCTCCACCACTTTATGTATCCAAATCAAGCTTCTTACAAAGTGATTCATCCTGGTTTATTGGAACGACGAAGAAGCTGTCCTATTCCCAAACTGGGAAACTGGAATCACCTGATTAGAAAGTGGGATAACTTCTTCATCCCAACTCCTATGAGATTATTCAACTTCCTGGTGATTCTCCACCACTTTATGTATCCAAATCAAGCTTCTTACAAAGTGATTCATCCTGGTGTTATTGGAACGACGAAGAAGCTGTCCTATTCCCAAACTGGGAAACTGGAATCACCTGATTAGAAAGTGGGATAACTTCTTCATCCCAACTCCTATGAGATTTATTCAACTTCCTGGTGATTCTCCACCACTTTATGTATCCAAATCAAGCTTCTTACAAAGTGATTCATCCTGGTGTTATTGGAACGACGAAGAAGCTGTCCTATTCCCAAACTGGGAAACTGGAATCACCTGATTAGAAAGTGGGATAACTTCTTCATCCCAACTCCTATGAGATTTATTCAACTTCCTGGTGATTCTCCACCACTTTATGTATCCAAATCAAGCTTCTTACAAAGTGATTCATCCTGGTGTTATTGGAACGACGAAGAAGCTGTCCTATTCCCAAACTGGGAAACTGGAATCACCTGATTAGAAAGTGGGATAACTTCTTCATCCCAACTCCTATGAGATTTATTCAACTTCCTGGTGATTCTCCACCACTTTATGTATCCAAATCAAGCTTCTTACAAAGTGATTCATCCTGGTGTTATTGGAACGACGAAGAAGCTGTCCTATTCCCAAACTGGGAAACTGGAATCACCTGATTAGAAAGTGGGATAACTTCTTCATCCCAACTCCTATGAGATTTATTCAACTTCCTGGTGATTCTCCACCACTTTATGTATCCAAATCAAGCTTCTTACAAAGTGATTCATCCTGGTGTTATTGGAACGACGAAGAAGCTGTCCTATTCCCAAACTGGGAAACTGGAATCACCTGATTAGAAAGTGGGATAACTTCTTCATCCCAACTCCTATGAGATTTATTCAACTTCCTGGTGATTCTCCACCACTTTATGTATCCAAATCAAGCTTCTTACAAAGTGATTCATCCTGGTGTTATTGGAACGACGAAGAAGCTGTCCTATTCCCAAACTGGGAAACTGGAATCACCTGATTAGAAAGTGGGATAACTTCTTCATCCCAACTCCTATGAGATTTATTCAACTTCCTGGTGATTCTCCACCACTTTATGTATCCAAATCAAGCTTCTTACAAAGTGATTCATCCTGGTGTTATTGGAACGACGAAGAAGCTGTCCTATTCCCAAACTGGGAAACTGGAATCACCTGATTAGAAAGTGGGATAACTTCTTCATCCCAACTCCTATGAGATTTCAACTTCCTGGTGATTCTCCACCACTTTATGTATCCAAATCAAGCTTCTTACAAAGTGATTCATCCTGGTGTTATTGGAACGACGAAGAAGCTGTCCTATTCCCAAACTGGGAAACTGGAATCACCTGATTAGAAAGTGGGATAACTTCTTCATCCCAACTCCTATGAGATTTATTCAACTTCCTGGTGATTCTCCACCACTTTATGTATCCAAATCAAGCTTCTTACAAAGTGATTCATCCTGGTTTGATTGGAACGACGAAGAAGCTGTCCTATTCCCAAACTGGGAAACTGGAATCACCTGATTAGAAAGTGGGATAACTTCTTCATCCCAACTCCTATGAGATTTATTCAACTTCCTGGTGATTCTCCACCACTTTATGTATCCAAATCAAGCTTCTTACAAAGTGATTCATCCTGGTGTTATTGGAACGACGAAGAAGCTGTCCTATTCCCAAACTGGGAAACTGGAATCACCTGATTAGAAAGTGGGATAACTTCTTCATCCCAACTCCTATGAGATTTATTCAACTTCCTGGTGATTCTCCACCACTTTATGTATCCAAATCAAGCTTCTTACAAAGTGATTCATCCTGGTGTTATTGGAACGACGAAGAAGCTGTCCTATTCCCAAACTGGGAAACTGGAATCACCTGATTAGAAAGTGGGATAACTTCTTCATCCCAACTCCTATGAGATTAATTCAACTTCCTGGTGATTCTCCACCACTTTATGTATCCAAATCAAGCTTCTTACAAAGTGATTCATCCTGGTTTGATTGGAACGACGAAGAAGCTGTCCTATTCCCAAACTGGGAAACTGGAATCACCTGATTAGAAAGTGGGATAACTTCTTCATCCCAACTCCTATGAGATTTATTCAACTTCCTGGTGATTCTCCACCACTTTATGTATCCAAATCAAGCTTCTTACAAAGTGATTCATCCTGGTGTTGATTGGAACGACGAAGAAGCTGTCCTATTCCCAAACTGGGAAACTGGAATCACCTGATTAGAAAGTGGGATAACTTCTTCATCCCAACTCCTATGAGATTTATTCAACTTCCTGGTGATTCTCCACCACTTTATGTATCCAAATCAAGCTTCTTACAAAGTGATTCATCCTGGTGTTATTGGAACGACGAAGAAGCTGTCCTATTCCCAAACTGGGAAACTGGAATCACCTGATTAGAAAGTGGGATAACTTCTTCATCCCAACTCCTATGAGATTTATTCAACTTCCTGGTGATTCTCCACCACTTTATGTATCCAAATCAAGCTTCTTACAAAGTGATTCATCCTGGTGTTATTGGAACGACGAAGAAGCTGTCCTATTCCCAAACTGGGAAACTGGAATCACCTGATTAGAAAGTGGGATAACTTCTTCATCCCAACTCCTATGAGATTTATTCAACTTCCTGGTGATTCTCCACCACTTTATGTATCCAAATCAAGCTTCTTACAAAGTGATTCATCCTGGTTTATTGGAACGACGAAGAAGCTGTCCTATTCCCAAACTGGGAAACTGGAATCACCTGATTAGAAAGTGGGATAACTTCTTCATCCCAACTCCTATGAGATTATTCAACTTCCTGGTGATTCTCCACCACTTTATGTATCCAAATCAAGCTTCTTACAAAGTGATTCATCCTGGTTTATTGGAACGACGAAGAAGCTGTCCTATTCCCAAACTGGGAAACTGGAATCACCTGATTAGAAAGTGGGATAACTTCTTCATCCCAACTCCTATGAGATTTATTCAACTTCCTGGTGATTCTCCACCACTTTATGTATCCAAATCAAGCTTCTTACAAAGTGATTCATCCTGGTGTTATTGGAACGACGAAGAAGCTGTCCTATTCCCAAACTGGGAAACTGGAATCACCTGATTAGAAAGTGGGATAACTTCTTCATCCCAACTCCTATGAGATTTATTCAACTTCCTGGTGATTCTCCACCACTTTATGTATCCAAATCAAGCTTCTTACAAAGTGATTCATCCTGGTTTATTGGAACGACGAAGAAGCTGTCCTATTCCCAAACTGGGAAACTGGAATCACCTGATTAGAAAGTGGGATAACTTCTTCATCCCAACTCCTATGAGATTTATTCAACTTCCTGGTGATTCTCCACCACTTTATGTATCCAAATCAAGCTTCTTACAAAGTGATTCATCCTGGTTTATTGGAACGACGAAGAAGCTGTCCTATTCCCAAACTGGGAAACTGGAATCACCTGATTAGAAAGTGGGATAACTTCTTCATCCCAACTCCTATGAGATTATTCAACTTCCTGGTGATTCTCCACCACTTTATGTATCCAAATCAAGCTTCTTACAAAGTGATTCATCCTGGTGTTATTGGAACGACGAAGAAGCTGTCCTATTCCCAAACTGGGAAACTGGAATCACCTGATTAGAAAGTGGGATAACTTCTTCATCCCAACTCCTATGAGATTTATTCAACTTCCTGGTGATTCTCCACCACTTTATGTATCCAAATCAAGCTTCTTACAAAGTGATTCATCCTGGTGTTATTGGAACGACGAAGAAGCTGTCCTATTCCCAAACTGGGAAACTGGAATCACCTGATTAGAAAGTGGGATAACTTCTTCATCCCAACTCCTATGAGATTTATTCAACTTCCTGGTGATTCTCCACCACTTTATGTATCCAAATCAAGCTTCTTACAAAGTGATTCATCCTGGTTTGATTGGAACGACGAAGAAGCTGTCCTATTCCCAAACTGGGAAACTGGAATCACCTGATTAGAAAGTGGGATAACTTCTTCATCCCAACTCCTATGAGATTTATTCAACTTCCTGGTGATTCTCCACCACTTTATGTATCCAAATCAAGCTTCTTACAAAGTGATTCATCCTGGTTTATTGGAACGACGAAGAAGCTGTCCTATTCCCAAACTGGGAAACTGGAATCACCTGATTAGAAAGTGGGATAACTTCTTCATCCCAACTCCTATGAGATTTATTCAACTTCCTGGTGATTCTCCACCACTTTATGTATCCAAATCAAGCTTCTTACAAAGTGATTCATCCTGGTGTTATTGGAACGACGAAGAAGCTGTCCTATTCCCAAACTGGGAAACTGGAATCACCTGATTAGAAAGTGGGATAACTTCTTCATCCCAACTCCTATGAGATTATTCAACTTCCTGGTGATTCTCCACCACTTTATGTATCCAAATCAAGCTTCTTACAAAGTGATTCATCCTGGTTTATTGGAACGACGAAGAAGCTGTCCTATTCCCAAACTGGGAAACTGGAATCACCTGATTAGAAAGTGGGATAACTTCTTCATCCCAACTCCTATGAGATTTATTCAACTTCCTGGTGATTCTCCACCACTTTATGTATCCAAATCAAGCTTCTTACAAAGTGATTCATCCTGGTTTATTGGAACGACGAAGAAGCTGTCCTATTCCCAAACTGGGAAACTGGAATCACCTGATTAGAAAGTGGGATAACTTCTTCATCCCAACTCCTATGAGATTTATTCAACTTCCTGGTGATTCTCCACCACTTTATGTATCCAAATCAAGCTTCTTACAAAGTGATTCATCCTGGTTTATTGGAACGACGAAGAAGCTGTCCTATTCCCAAACTGGGAAACTGGAATCACCTGATTAGAAAGTGGGATAACTTCTTCATCCCAACTCCTATGAGATTTATTCAACTTCCTGGTGATTCTCCACCACTTTATGTATCCAAATCAAGCTTCTTACAAAGTGATTCATCCTGGTGTTATTGGAACGACGAAGAAGCTGTCCTATTCCCAAACTGGGAAACTGGAATCACCTGATTAGAAAGTGGGATAACTTCTTCATCCCAACTCCTATGAGATTTATTCAACTTCCTGGTGATTCTCCACCACTTTATGTATCCAAATCAAGCTTCTTACAAAGTGATTCATCCTGGTTTATTGGAACGACGAAGAAGCTGTCCTATTCCCAAACTGGGAAACTGGAATCACCTGATTAGAAAGTGGGATAACTTCTTCATCCCAACTCCTATGAGATTTATTCAACTTCCTGGTGATTCTCCACCACTTTATGTATCCAAATCAAGCTTCTTACAAAGTGATTCATCCTGGTTTATTGGAACGACGACGAAGAAGCTGTCCTATTCCCAAACTGGGAAACTGGAATCACCTGATTAGAAAGTGGGATAACTTCTTCATCCCAACTCCTATGAGATTATTCAACTTCCTGGTGATTCTCCACCACTTTATGTATCCAAATCAAGCTTCTTACAAAGTGATTCATCCTGGTTTGATTGGAACGACGAAGAAGCTGTCCTATTCCCAAACTGGGAAACTGGAATCACCTGATTAGAAAGTGGGATAACTTCTTCATCCCAACTCCTATGAGATTTATTCAACTTCCTGGTGATTCTCCACCACTTTATGTATCCAAATCAAGCTTCTTACAAAGTGATTCATCCTGGTGTTATTGGAACGACGAAGAAGCTGTCCTATTCCCAAACTGGGAAACTGGAATCACCTGATTAGAAAGTGGGATAACTTCTTCATCCCAACTCCTATGAGATTTATTCAACTTCCTGGTGATTCTCCACCACTTTATGTATCCAAATCAAGCTTCTTACAAAGTGATTCATCCTGGTTTATTGGAACGACGAAGAAGCTGTCCTATTCCCAAACTGGGAAACTGGAATCACCTGATTAGAAAGTGGGATAACTTCTTCATCCCAACTCCTATGAGATTTATTCAACTTCCTGGTGATTCTCCACCACTTTATGTATCCAAATCAAGCTTCTTACAAAGTGATTCATCCTGGTGTTATTGGAACGACGAAGAAGCTGTCCTATTCCCAAACTGGGAAACTGGAATCACCTGATTAGAAAGTGGGATAACTTCTTCATCCCAACTCCTATGAGATTTATTCAACTTCCTGGTGATTCTCCACCACTTTATGTATCCAAATCAAGCTTCTTACAAAGTGATTCATCCTGGTTTATTGGAACGACGAAGAAGCTGTCCTATTCCCAAACTGGGAAACTGGAATCACCTGATTAGAAAGTGGGATAACTTCTTCATCCCAACTCCTATGAGATTTATTCAACTTCCTGGTGATTCTCCACCACTTTATGTATCCAAATCAAGCTTCTTACAAAGTGATTCATCCTGGTTTGATTGGAACGACGAAGAAGCTGTCCTATTCCCAAACTGGGAAACTGGAATCACCTGATTAGAAAGTGGGATAACTTCTTCATCCCAACTCCTATGAGATTTATTCAACTTCCTGGTGATTCTCCACCACTTTATGTATCCAAATCAAGCTTCTTACAAAGTGATTCATCCTGGTTTATTGGAACGACGAAGAAGCTGTCCTATTCCCAAACTGGGAAACTGGAATCACCTGATTAGAAAGTGGGATAACTTCTTCATCCCAACTCCTATGAGATTTATTCAACTTCCTGGTGATTCTCCACCACTTTATGTATCCAAATCAAGCTTCTTACAAAGTGATTCATCCTGGTGTTATTGGAACGACGAAGAAGCTGTCCTATTCCCAAACTGGGAAACTGGAATCACCTGATTAGAAAGTGGGATAACTTCTTCATCCCAACTCCTATGAGATTATTCAACTTCCTGGTGATTCTCCAACACTTTATGTATCCAAATCAAGCTTCTTACAAAGTGATTCATCCTGGTTTGATTGGAACGACGAAGAAGCTGTCCTATTCCCAAACTGGGAAACTGGAATCACCTGATTAGAAAGTGGGATAACTTCTTCATCCCAACTCCTATGAGATTTATTCAACTTCCTGGTGATTCTCCACCACTTTATGTATCCAAATCAAGCTTCTTACAAAGTGATTCATCCTGGTTTATTGGAACGACGAAGAAGCTGTCCTATTCCAAAACTGGGAAACTGGAATCACCTGATTAGAAAGTGGGATAACTTCTTCATCCCAACTCCTATGAGATTTATTCAACTTCCTGGTGATTCTCCACCACTTTATGTATCCAAATCAAGCTTCTTACAAAGTGATTCATCCTGGTTTGATTGGAACGACGAAGAAGCTGTCCTATTCCCAAACTGGGAAACTGGAATCACCTGATTAGAAAGTGGGATAACTTCTTCATCCCAACTCCTATGAGATTTATTCAACTTCCTGGTGATTCTCCACCACTTTATGTATCCAAATCAAGCTTCTTACAAAGTGATTCATCCAGGTTTGATTGGAACGACGAAGAAGCTGTCCTATTCCCAAACTGGGAAACTGGAATCACCTGATTAGAAAGTGGGATAACTTCTTCATCCCAACTCCTATGAGATTTATTCAACTTCCTGGTGATTCTCCACCACTTTATGTATCCAAATCAAGCTTCTTACAAAGTGATTCATCCTGGTTTGATTGGAACGACGAAGAAGCTGTCCTATTCCCAAACTGGGAAACTGGAATCACCTGATTAGAAAGTGGGATAACTTCTTCATCCCAACTCCTATGAGATTTATTCAACTTCCTGGTGATTCTCCACCACTTTATGTATCCAAATCAAGCTTCTTACAAAGTGATTCATCCTGGTTTGATTGGAACGACGAAGAAGCTGTCCTATTCCCAAACTGGGAAACTGGAATCACCTGATTAGAAAGTGGGATAACTTCTTCATCCCAACTCCTATGAGATTTATTCAACTTCCTGGTGATTCTCCACCACTTTATGTATCCAAATCAAGCTTCTTACAAAGTGATTCATCCTGGTTTGATTGGAACGACGAAGAAGCTGTCCTATTCCCAAACTGGGAAACTGGAATCACCTGATTGAAAGTGGGATAACTTCTTCATCCCAACTCCTATGAGATTTATTCAACTTCCTGGTGATTCTCCAACACTTTATGTATCCAAATCAAGCTTCTTACAAAGTGATTCATCCTGGTTTGATTGGAACGACGAAGAAGCTGTCCTATTCCCAAACTGGGAAACTGGAATCACCTGATTAGAAAGTGGGATAACTTCTTCATCCCAACTCCTATGAGATTTATTCAACTTCCTGGTGATTCTCCACCACTTTATGTATCCAAATCAAGCTTCTTACAAAGTGATTCATCCTGGTTTGATTGGAACGACGAAGAAGCTGTCCTATTCCCAAACTGGGAAACTGGAATCACCTGATTAGAAAGTGGGATAACTTCTTCATCCCAACTCCTATGAGATTTATTCAACTTCCTGGTGATTCTCCACCACTTTATGTATCCAAATCAAGCTTCTTACAAAGTGATTCATCCTGGTTTGATTGGAACGACGAAGAAGCTGTCCTATTCCCAAACTGGGAAACTGGAATCACCTGATTAGAAAGTGGGATAACTTCTTCATCCCAACTCCTATGAGATTTATTCAACTTCCTGGTGATTCTCCACCACTTTATGTATCCAAATCAAGCTTCTTACAAAGTGATTCATCCTGGTTTGATTGGAACGACGAAGAAGCTGTCCTATTCCCAAACTGGGAAACTGGAATCACCTGATTAGAAAGGGATAACTTCTTCATCCCAACTCCTATGAGATTTATTCAACTTCCTGGTGATTCTCCAACACTTTATGTATCCAAATCAAGCTTCTTACAAAGTGATTCATCCTGGTTTGATTGGAACGACGAAGAAGCTGTCTATTCCCAAACTGGGAAACTGGAATCACCTGATTAGAAAGTGGGATAACTTCTTCATCCCAACTCCTATGAGATTATTCAACTTCCTGGTGATTCTCCACCACTTTATGTATCCAAATCAAGCTTCTTACAAAGTGATTCATCCTGGTTTGATTGGAACGACGAAGAAGCTGTCCTATTCCCAAACTGGGAAACTGGAATCACCTGATTAGAAAGTGGATAACTTCTTCATCCCAACTCCTATGAGATTTATTCAACTTCCTGGTGATTCTCCACCACTTTATGTATCCAAATCAAGCTTCTTACAAAGTGATTCATCCTGGTTTGATTGGACGACGAAGCTGTTATCCCAAACTGGGAAACTGGAATCACCTGTTGGAAAGTGGGATAATTCTTTCCTTCCTTTATTAATTCTCCTGTGATGGTCTCTCCTTTGATTGTATGTCAGCTTCTTACAAAGTGATTCATCCTGGTTTGATTGGAACGACGAAGAAGCTGTCCTATTCCCAAACTGGAAACTGGAATCACCTGATTTGAAAGTGGTATAACTTCTTCACCCCAGCTCCTATGAGAGTTATTCAACTTCCTGGTGATTCTCCACCACTTTATGTATCCAAATCAAGCTTCTTACAAAGTGATTCATCCTGGTTTGATTGGAACGACGAAGAAGCTGTCCTATTCCCAAACTGGGAAACTGGAATCACCTGATTAGAAAGTGGGATAACTTCTTCATCCCAACTCCTATGAGATTTATTCAACTTCCTGGTGATTCTCCAACACTTTATGTATCCAAATCAAGCTTCTTACAAAGTGATTCATCCTGGTTTGATTGGAACGACGACGAAGAAGCTGTCCTATTCCCAAACTGGGAAACTGGAATCACCTGATTAGAAAGTGGGATAACTTCTTCATCCAACTCCTATGAGATTTATTCAACTTCCTGGTGATTCTCCACCACTTTATGTATCCAAATCAAGCTTCTTACAAAGTGATTCATCCTGGTTTGATTGGAACGACGAAGAAGCTGTCCTATTCCCAAACTGGGAAACTGGAATCACCTGATTAGAAAGTGGGATAACTTCTTCATCCCAACTCCTATGAGATTTATTCAACTTCCTGGTGATTCTCCACCACTTTATGTATCCAAATCAAGCTTCTTACAAAGTGATTCATCCTGGTTTGATTGGAACGACGAAGAAGCTGTCCTATTCCCAAACTGGGAAACTGGAATCACCTGATTAGAAAGTGGGATAACTTCTTCATCCCAACTCCTATGAGATTTATTCAACTTCCTGGTGATTCTCCACCACTTTATGTATCCAAATCAAGCTTCTTACAAAGTGATTCATCCTGGTTTGATTGGAACGACGAAGAAGCTGTCCTATTCCCAAACTGGGAAACTGGAATCACCTGATTAGAAAGTGGGATAACTTCTTCATCCCAACTCCTATGAGATTTATTCAACTTCCTGGTGATTCTCCACCACTTTATGTATCCAAATCAAGCTTCTTACAAAGTGATTCATCCTGGTTTGATTGGAACGACGAAGAAGCTGTCCTATTCCCAAACTGGGAAACTGGAATCACCTGATTAGAAGTGGGATAACTTCTTCATCCCAACTCCTATGAGATTTATTCAACTTCCTGGTGATTCTCCACCACTTTATGTATCCAAATCAAGCTTCTTACAAAGTGATTCATCCTGGTTTGATTGGAACGACGAAGAAGCTGTCCTATTCCCAAACTGGGAAACTGGAATCACCTGATTTGAAAGTGGGATAACTTCTTCATCCCAACTCCTATGAGATTTATTCAACTTCCTGGTGATTCTCCACACTTTATGTATCCAAATCAAGCTACAAAGTGATTCATCCTGGTTTGATTGGAACGAAGAAGAAGAAGCTGTCCTATTCCCAAACTGGGAAACTGGAATCACCTGATTAGAAAGTGGGATAACTCTTCATCCCAACTCCTATGAGATTTATTCAACTTCCTGGTGATTCTCCACCACTTTATGTATCCAAATCAAGCTTCTTACAAAGTGATTCATCCTGGTTTGATTGGAACGACGAAGAAGCTGTCCTATTCCCAAACTGGGAAACTGGAATCACCTGATTAGAAAGTGGGATAACTTCTTCATCCCAACTCCTATGAGATTTATTCAACTTCCTGGTGATTCTCCACCACTTTATGTATCCAAATCAAGCTTCTTACAAAGTGATTCATCCTGGTTTGATTGGAACGACGAAGAAGCTGTCCTATTCCCAAACTGGGAAACTGGAATCACCTGATTAGAAAGTGGGATAACTTCTTCATCCCAACTCCTATGAGATTTATTCAACTTCCTGGTGATTCTCCACACTTTATGTATCCAAATCAAGCTTCTTACAAAGTGATTCATCCTGGTTTGATTGGAAACGAAGAAGAAGCTGTCCTATTCCCAAACTGGGAAACTGGAATCACCTGATTAGAAAGTGGGATAACTTCTTCATCCCAACTCCTATGAGATTTATTCAACTTCCTGGTGATTCTCCACCACTTTATGTATCCAAATCAAGCTTCTTACAAAGTGATTCATCCTGGTTTGATTGGAACGACGAAGAAGCTGTCTATTCCCAAACTGGGAAACTGGAATCACCTGATTAGAAAGTGGGATAACTTCTTCATCCCAACTCCTATGAGATTTATTCAACTTCCTGGTGATTCTCCACCACTTTATGTATCCAAATCAAGCTTCTTACAAAGTGATTCATCCTGGTTTGATTGGAACGACGAAGAAGCTGTCCTATTCCCAAACTGGGAAACTGGAATCACCTGATTTGAAAGTGGGATAACTTCTTCATCCCAACTCCTATGAGATTTATTCAACTTCCTGGTGATTCTCCAACACTTTATGTATCCAAATCAAGCTTCTTACAAAGTGATTCATCCTGGTTTGATTGGAACGACGAAGAAGCTGTCCTATTCCCAAACTGGGAAACTGGAATCACCTGATTTGAAAGTGGGATAACTTCTTCATCCCAACTCCTATGAGATTTATTCAACTTCCTGGTGATTCTCCACCACTTTATGTATCCAAATCAAGCTTCTTACAAAGTGATTCATCCTGGTTTGATTGGAACGACGAAGAAGCTGTCCTATTCCCAAACTGGGAAACTGGAATCACCTGATTTGAAAGTGGGATAACTTCTTCATCCAACCTCCTATGAGATTTATTCAACTTCCTGGTGATTCTCCACCACTTTATGTATCCAAATCAAGCTTCTTACAAAGTGATTCATCCTGGTTTGATTGGAACGACGAAGAAAGAAGCTGTCCTATTCCAAACTGGGAAACTGGAATCACCTGATTTGAAAGTGGGATAACTTCTTCATCCCAACTCCTATGAGATTTATTCAACTTCCTGGTGATTCTCCACCACTTTATGTATCCAAATCAAGCTTCTTACAAAGTGATTCATCCTGGTTTGATTGGAACGACGAAGAAGCTGTCCTATTCCCAAACTGGAAACTGGAATCACCTGATTAGAAAGTGGGATAACTTCTTCACCAACTCCTATGAGATTTATTCAACTTCCTGGTGATTCTCCACCACTTTATGTATCCAAATCAAGCTTCTTACAAAGTGATTCATCCTGGTTTGATTGGAACGACGAAGAAGCTGTCCTATTCCCAAACTGGGAAACTGGAATCACCTGATTTGAAAGTGGGATAACTTCTTCATCCCAACTCCTGAGATTTATTCAACTTCCTGGTGATTCTCCACCATTATGTATCCAAATCAAGCTTCTTACAAAGTGATTCATCCTGGTTTGATTGGAACGACGAAGAAGAAGCTGTCCATTCCCAAACTGGGAAACTGGAATCACCTGATTAGAAAGTGGGATAACTTCTTCATCCAACTCCTATGAGATTTATTCAACTTCCTGGTGATTCTCCACCACTTTATGTATCCAAATCAAGCTTCTTACAAAGTGATTCATCCTGGTTTGATTGGAACGACGAAGAAGCTGTCCTATTCCCAAACTGGGAAACTGGAATCACCTGATTTGAAAGTGGGATAACTTCTTCATCCCAACTCCTATGAGATTTATTCAACTTCCTGGTGATTCTCCACCACTTTATGTATCCAAATCAAGCTTCTTACAAAGTGATTCATCCTGGTTTGATTGGAACGACGAAGAAGCTGTCCTATTCCCAAACTGGGAAACTGGAATCACCTGATTTGAAAGTGGGATAATTTCTTCATCCCAGCTCTTATGAGATTTATTCAACTTCCTGGTGATTCTCCACACTTTATGTATCCAAATCAAGCTACAAAGTGATTCATCTAGGTTTCATTGGAACGACGAAGAAGCTGTCCTATTCCCAAACTGGGAAACTGGAATCACCTGATTTGAAAGTGGGATAACTTCTTCATCCCAACTCCTATGAGATTTATTCAACTTCCTGGTGATTCTCCACCACTTTATGTATCCAAATCAAGCTTCTTACAAAGTGATTCATCCTGGTTTGATTGGAACGACGAAGAAGCTGTCCTATTCCCAAACTGGGAAACTGGAATCACCTGATTTGAAAGTGGGATAACTTCTTCATCCCAACTCCTATGAGATTTATTCAACTTCCTGGTGATTCTCCACCACTTTATGTATCCAAATCAAGCTTCTTACAAAGTGATTCATCCTGGTTTGATTGGAACGACGAAGAAGCTGTCCTATTCCAAACTGGGAAACTGGAATCACTGATTTGAAAGTGGGATAACTTCTTCATCCCAACTCCTATGAGATTTATTCAACTTCCTGGTGATTCTCCACCACTTTATGTATCCAAATCAAGCTTCTTACAAAGTGATTCATCCTGGTTTGATTGGAACGACGAAGAAGCTGTCTATTCCAAACTGGGAAACTGGAATCACCTGATTTGAAAGTGGGATAACTTCTTCATCCCAACTCCTATGAGATTTATTCAACTTCCTGGGATTCTCCAACACTTTATGTATCCAAATCAAGCTTCTTCAAAGTGATTCATCCTGGTTTGATTGGAACGACGAAGAAGCTGTTATTCCCAAACTGGGAAACTGGAATCACCTGATTTGAAAGTGGATAACTTCTTCATCCCAACTCCTATGAGATTTATTCAACTTCCTGGTGATTCTCCACCACTTTATGTATCCAAATCAAGCTTCTTACAAAGTGATTCATCCTGGTTTGATTGGAACGACGAAGAAGCTGTCCTATCCCAAACTGGGAAACTGGAATCACCTGATTTGAAGTGGGATAACTTCTTCATCCCAACTCCTATGAGATTTATTCAACTTCCTGGTGATTCTCCACCACTTTATGTATCCAAATCAAGCTTCTTACAAAGTGATTCATCCTGGTTTGATTGGAACGACGAAGAAGCTGTCCTATTCCCAAACTGGGAAACTGGAATCACCTGATTTGAAAGTGGGATAACTTCTTCATCCCAACTCCTATGAGATTTATTCAACTTCCTGGTGATTCTCCACCACTTTATGTATCCAAATCAAGCTTCTTACAAAGTGATTCATCCTGGTTTGATTGGAACGACGAAGAAGCTGTCCTATTCCCAAACTGGGAAACTGGAATCACCTGATTTGAAAGTGGGATAACTTCTTCATCCCAACTCCTATGAGATTTATTCAACTTCCTGGTGATTCTCCAACACTTTATGTATCCAAATCAAGCTCTTACAAAGTGATTCATCCTGGTTTGATGGAACGACGAAGAAGCTGTCTATTCCCAAATGGGAAACTGGAATCACCTGATTTGAAAGTGGGATAACTTCTTCATCCCATCTCCTATGAGATTTATTCAACTTACTGGTGATTCTCCACCACTTTATGTATTTAAATGAAGCTTCTTACAAAGTGATTCATCTGGTTTGATTGGAACGACGAAGAAGCTGTCCTATTCCCAAACTGGAAACTGGAATCACCTGATTAGAAAGTGGGATAACTTCTTCATCCCAACTCCTATGAGATTTATTCAACTTCCTGGTGATTCTCCACACTTTATGTATCCAAATCAAGCTTCTTACAAAGTGATTCATCCTGGTTTGATTGGAACGACGAAGAAGCTGTGCTATTCCAAACTGGAAACTGGAATCACCTGATTAGAAAGTGGGATATACTTCTTCATCCCAACTCCTATGAGATTTATTCAACTTCCTGGTGATTCTCCACCATTTTATGTATCCAAATCAAGCTTCTTACAAAGTGATTCATCCTGGTTTGATTGGACGACGAAGAAGAAGCTGTCCTATTCCAAACTGGAAACTGGAATCACCTGATTAGAAAGTGGGATAACTTCTTCATCCCAACTCCTATGAGATTTATTCAACTTCCTGGTTTTCACACTTTATGTATCCAAATCAAGCTTCTTACAAAGTGATTCATCCTGGTTTGATTGGAACGACGAAGAAGCTGTCCTATTCCCAAACTGGGAAACTGGAATCACCTGATTAGAAAGTGGGATAACTTCTTCATCCCAACTCTATGAGATTTATTCAAATTCTGGTGATTCTCCACCACTTTATGTATCCAAATCAAGCTTCTTACAAAGTGATTATCTGGTTTGATTGGAAACGACGAAGAAGCTGTTCTACACACGTTGTCTGGTGCAAGGAAAGGTCTGCAGCCTGATCATTGACGGTGGAAGCTGTGTCAATGTTGCTAGTGAGATAATGGTGAAGAAGCTTGGATTAAAAATTCAGAAACATCCTAGGCCTTATCGACTACAATGGCTTAATGAAGAAGGCGAGATGAGGGTATCTACTCAGGTTTCTATACCCTTGTCCATTGGGAGGTATGAAGATGACATTCTCTGTGATGTGATACCCATGGAAGCCAGCCACATATTACTTGGAAGGCCTTGGCAGTTTGATAGGCGTGTCATTCACGATGGCTTCACCAACAAACATTCTTTTGAGTTCAACGGCAAGCGAACTGTCTTGGTGCCTCTGACTCCTAAGGAAGTGCATGAAGATCAGCTTCAGCTTCAGAAAAAGAAAGAGATTGATCTCAAACCAGATAAGCAACACAACTTCTATGCTAAAGCTAGTGAAATCAAAAGATCTCTTTACTCTCATCAATCGTTTCTCTTATTTATTTTTAAAGAATCTCTTTTGTCTCTAACTGATTGTACACCGGTGTATCCGAGTGAGATGTCAGCTCTTTTACAGGAATATCATGATGTATTTCCAGAAGATAATCCCATAGGTTTGCCACCTATTCGAGGGATTGAGCATCAGATTGATTTTGTACCAGGAGCTACTCTTCCCAACAGACCAGCATACAGAACTAATCATGTGGAAACCAAGGAGCTACAAAGACAGGTTGAGGAACTGATGGAGAAAGGCCATATCCGTGAGAGTATGAGCCCATGTGCTGTGCCTGTACTCCTTGTGCCTAAGAAAGATGGGAGCTGGCGCATGTGTGTTGATTGTAGAGCAATCAACAATATAACAGTGAAGTATCGCCACCCTATTCCTAGATTAGATGATATGCTTGATGAATTGCATGGTTCTAGTGTCTTTTCTAAGATAGATTTGAAGAGTGGATATCATCAAATAAGAATGAAAGAGGGAGATGAGTGGAAAACGGCCTTTAAGACTAAGCATGGGTTGTATGAGTGGTTAGTCATGCCTTTTGGATTAACCAATGCTCCTAGCACTTTTATGAGATTGATGAACCATGTGCTTAGATCTTTCATAGGCTTGTTTGTGGTAGTATACTTTGATGATATCCTTGTTTACAGTAAGAGCCTAGAAGAGCGTATAGATCATCTTAAGTCTGTTCTTGATGTGTTGAGAAAAGAAAAACTGCTTGCTAACCTTAAGAAATGCACTTTTTGTACGGATAACTTGGTCTTCCTAGGTTTTGTTGTGAGTGCAGACGGAGTAAAAGTGGATCAGGAGAAGGTGAGAGCAATTCAAGAATGGCCAATTCCTAAGACCATAAGTGAAGTGAGGAGCTTCCACGGGCTTGCTGGTTTCTACAGGCGGTTTGTTAAAGACTTTAGAACTATAGCAGCTCCCTTGACTGAAGTGATAAAGAAAGAAGTCGGATTAAAGTGGGGAGAAGCACAAGAGACTGCCTTCCAATGCCTTAAAGAGATGCTTACTCACGCCCCTCTTCTTATACTTCCAGATTTTAATAAAACCTTTGAGATTGAATGTGATGCTTCTGGTATTGGAGTGGGTGCTGTTTTGATGCAGGAAAAGAGACCCATATCTTACTTCAGTGAGAAGCTTGGAGGCGCCACTCTCAACTATGCAACTATGATAAGGAATTGTATGCCTTGGTGAGAGCTTTGCAGACTTGGCAGCACTACTTGTGGCCCAAGGAGTTTGTGATACACACTGATCATGAGTCCCTCAAGTACTTGAAAGGACAGAACAAGCTCAGCAAGAGACACGCAAGATGGATAGAATTCATAGAAACCTTTCCTTATGTCATCAAGTACAAAAAAGGTAAAGAAAATATAGTTGCTGATGCACTATCTCGAAGGTATGTTCTATTAAACACTCTTGATGCTAAGTTGTTAGGTTTTGAGCAGATTAAAGATATGTATGAATCTGATCCAGATTTTAAAGAAACTTATAACTCTTGTGAGAAATTTGCTGCTGGACATTACTTTAGACACGATGGATTCCTCTTTTATGATAATAGACTGTGTGTGCCTAATTGCTCTTTGAGAGATTTGTTTGTTAGGGAATCGCATGGAGGAAGTCTCATGGGTCACTTTGGTATAGCAAAGACTCTTAAAACTTTGCAGGATCATTTCTTTTGGCCTCGGAAGAAAAGTGATGTTGAGAAGCTATGTGAGAGATGTGCAACTTGCAAGCAAGCTAAGTCTAAGGTTCAGTCTCACGGTTTGTATACTCCTCTCCCTATTCCTTATCATCCTTGGAATGACATATCTGTTGAGTTGAGTTGAGCATATAAGTGTGAAGAGAAGAGGAGTTGAGGAGATAAGGAGATGAGGCATAGTGGAGTTTAGGGAGAGCATGGTACGGACGTCCGTACAAGGCCGTACAAGCCATACAGTCCGTACCATCCAAGCCTCGACCAAAAGTTACCTTGCATTACCTAAGTGAAATGGTAAACGCGGAAGAGTTACTCAAGAGGGGAAGGATCAGAACGTTGAGAGGATAAGGGAAGAGCATGCCAGGCTGTGACATGCTGTAAAGAGAGAAAGCATGCGAGTCCTCTCATCCGTTCATCCCTAAAGCAACCTTTGACTCCACATGCTTCAATAGTGCCCATTTCGAGTCTTGGAAACCCTTGTATCTCTCATATAAATATGTAACCTCACTCATTAATAAGATCATGCAGTTTTGAGTCTCTCTAATCTCTTAAGTCACAATGATTCTCTCTTAGACACTAAACGGCTCTCAAGTCTCTTAATCTTTCATAATCTCTTTCTAATCTCTACTTAAACTCTCACTTATATTCTAGTTACTCTAAGGATCTCTAAATCTTATATGGTATCAGAGCCAGGTTCATTAGAATCTGGGGTTTGATCTTTAGAGAGTTACAAGCTGAAGGCTTTGAAGCTACACGCGAGTAGCTTTGAAGGTGTTGAAGCTGTGATACGTTCTAGTTGAAGCTGTGCTACGTTCTGTGTGTGTGCGTGATTCAAGACTCAAGGTTGGTGTGTGTACGTGATTCAAGACTCAAGATTTCATCAGATTCAAGCTGTTCAAGTCAAGCTGAGTAAAGATGGAACATGGGATGAACATGAGGATGAAGGTAGCGGTTACTTTCAAAGGTAGCAACTACCTTGTGTGGTCTCGGATGGTGAAGACTGCGGTGGGAAGTAAGGGTTTGTGGGGGCACATCACAACAGGGGAGGCTCCGAAACTCATTACTCAGGGAGGAGATCAAGAAGAGGTCTCCAATGAAGCGGCTGTAGAGAAATGGCAACAAGAAGACATGCTGGTGATGACGGTTCTACACGCATCCTTGGATCCAGCTATCTTGGATGCCTACAGCTACTGTGAATCAGCCAAAGAGCTGTGGGACACGCTGAAGAAGGTGTATGGGAACACTTCCAACCTCAGCCGTGTGTTTGAAGTGAAGCAAGCTATCAACCGTCTAGTGCAAGAGGATATGGAGTTCACTAAGCACTTGGGGAGGTTCAGGTCCTTATGGTCAGAGCTGGAGATGCTGAGGCCGAGCACAACTGATCCTGATCAGTTGAATGAGAGGCGCGAGCAAGATAAGGTCTTTGGGCTGCTCCTCACGCTGAACCCGGCCTACACTCAACTCATCCAGCACATGTTGAGGGCAGACAAGCTTCCGGACCTTGAGGATGTGTGTGCGCAAATCCAAAGGGAGCAGGGGTCTATGGGGTTGTTTGGAGGAAAGGGGGAGCTCTCTCTTGCCAATCAAGCAGCTCATGAGGACTCAACCGAAGCTCCACAAGCAAACAAGGCATCTCACGGGAAGTATGAGGACAGGAAGTTCAATGGCAACTGTGATCATTGCAAGAAGCATGGTCATAAGAAGAGCCAATGCTGGATACTACACCCACACCTCAAGCCTGCCAAGTTCATGAAGGAGCGTGAGGGAAGGGCAAATGTGACTGAAGGATCAAGCGGAGCTGGCACCATCAAGACGAGTGAAGTGGATGGGCATGGAGGCAATGATGGGAATGGGAAGTCTCTGGTGGCTTACACGGGCGCCTCAAGCTCACGCAGCAATGATGACTACATCAAGAGATCAGACCTTGATGCTCTCTTCAAAATGCTAAAGGAAAACGGTAACACTTATGGTTATTCCTTTGGAGCATCTATGATTGCATATAAGGATGATCACTTGATTAGAGAACTAGTAGAACGGTTAGAAGCTAGGAATGAGTATAGAAATGCACACATTGCTAGAACTGATAGGATGCATCCATCACTTAGTAATCTATGTCATAATGCTAAACGAGTATATAAACCATTGATTGTTGATTCTGGTGCATCACATCATATGATAAGTGATGAGAACTTGATTAAGGATATAGAACCTACTCATGGGCATGTGATGATAGCAAATGGAGATAAGATACCTATTAAGGGAATAGGAAAGCTTAAGTTGTTTAACAAAGAATCTAGAGCTTTTTACATGCCTGAATTCACATCAAACCTATTATCTGTGAAGAAATGTACTAATGATTTACAATGCAATGTTATCTTTAGTCCTAATGATGTGAAGTTTCAGGATATTGAGAGCAGCAGATTGATTCGGAAAGGGGTGACTAAGGGAGATCTCTATATGCTTGAAGAACTCACTTCTGTTCCTGATTATAGTTGCTCGTTTACTTCTGCTTCTTTGTTGAATAAAAATGCATTGTGGCATGCTAGAGTAGGACACCCTCATGTTAAAGCATTGAACTTAATGGTACCAGGTGTTGTGTTTGAGAACAAAGATTGTGAAGCTTGCATTTTAGGCAAGCATTGTAGAACTGTGTTTCAAAAGTCTACTACCGTTTATGATAATTGCTTTGATCTAATTCATTCAGATGTGTGGACTGCCCCTTGCTTATCTAGAGATAGTTATAAGTATTTTGTCACATTCATTGATGAAAAATCCAAATACACCTGGTTAACCTTAATTCAGACCAAAGATAGGGTGCTTGATGCATTTAGGAACTTTCAAACTTATGTGACTAACCATTATCATGCTAAGATTAAAATTTTGAGATCAGATAATGGAGGAGAGTACACAAGCCATGCATTCAAGCAACACTTATCACAACATGGGATCCTACATCAGACAAGCTGTCCGTATACTCCACAGCAAAATGGAGTGGCTGAGAGGAAGAATAGGCACCTCATGGAAGTGGCAAGGTCACTTATGTTTCAGAGTAATGTTCCAAAGAGATTTTGGAGTGATGCGGTTGCCACTGCTTGTTACTTGATAAACAGAACTCCAACCAAGATTCTGAATGAGAAGGCTCCATTTGAAGTTCTGAACAAGTACAAGCCAGTTCTTGATTACTTGAAGGTCTTTGGATGTCTATGCTTTGTGCTCAAACCAGGAGAGATGCGCAACAAGCTAGAAGCAAGAAGTACTAAGGCTGTGTTCATAGGATACTCAGCTACACAGAAAGGATACAAATGCTATGATCCTATAGCAAGGAGAGTACTTGTATCTAGAGATGTGAAGTTCTTGGAAGATAGAGGATACTATGAAGAAAAGAATCAAGAAGACCTGAAGGACTTAACATCAGACAAGGCCACCACCTTGCGGATCATCCTTGAAGGTCTTGGAATCAGTACATCCCAGGATCCGAGAGATCACGCAACTACACCTCCTGAAGTTGGTTCACCATCCCACCTTGATCATGAGGGAGGAGAGGAGCATGAGGAGCCTATGCAAGAGGCTAACCAAGATGAAGGAGGAGTAGAGAATGAAGGAGAAGAGAGCATAGGCTCTGATGGTCATGGGCATGATCATGGTGTGATACAAACACCTTCTCAAGATGAAGTGGTAGAAGAACAACAGGAAGAAGAACCGGTTGTGCAGCCACTAAGAAGGAGTACAAGGATAAGGAAGGATCCTTCTAGCTGGGTAAACACGAGAGTGTACTACAATGCCCAAGCTGTGGAGCATCCTTCTCAAGCCGTGTGCTCCTTTGCTCAATATCCAGAAGCACATTGCGCTTTCATGGTAAACTTGGATGAGAATCACATCCCAAGAAGCTATGAAGAGGCAATGAAGGATAAGGAATGGAAGGAATCAGTAGGAGCTGAGGCAGGAGCTATGATAAAGAATGATACATGGTATGAGAGTGAACTACCAAAAGGGAAGAAGGCAGTGTCTAGTAGATGGATCTTCACAATCAAATACAAGCTGATGGGCAGATTGAGAGGAAGAAGACTAGATTAGTAGCAAGAGGGTTCACTCAGACATATGGGGAGGATTATATGGAGACATTTGCCCCTGTAGCTACTACACACACCATTAGGATTGTTCTAAGCTTGGCGGTTAATCTTGGATGGGGATTGTGGCAAATGGATGTAAAGAATGCATTCTTACAAGGAGAGCTTGAGGATGAAGTCTACATGTATCCTCCACCAGGTCTAGAACATCTAGTGAAGAAAGGGAATGTACTGAGGTTAAAGAGGCTATCTATGGCTTGAAGCAATCACCAAGAGCGTGGTACAACAAGTTGAGCACAACTTTGAATGGCCGTGGCTTCAAGAAGTCAGAGTTGATCACACACTCTTCACCTCACTACACCCCTCAGGTATGGTTGCTCTCCTTGTGTATGTGGATGATATCATTATCACGGGAGTGATAAGGAAGGTATCAAAGCAACCAAGGAGTTTCTCAAATCCATGTTTGAATCAAAGATTGGGAGAAATGAAATACTTTCTTGGAATTGAGATTTGTAGATCCAAGGAAGGGTTTGTTCATGTCCCAAAGGAAGTATACACTTGATCTTTTGAAAGGTGCAGGTGCTTATGGAGGCAAGACAGCAAGGATGCCTATGGAGGATGGCTACAAAGTACCACGAGAGGGGGAGATTGAAGACAGCAAGCCTTTCAGGATCCTAAACTCTATAGAAAACTTGTTGGCAAATTGATTTACCTTACCATCACAAGACCTGACATATGTTTTGCTGTGAATCAGGTGAGTCAACTATGCAGCTTCCCAAGGAACATCATTGGCACATGGTGGAGAGGCTTGATGTATCTCAATGGCTCGCCGATCAAGGAGTATGGATGGGGTGCAATGGAAGCACTGAAGTGGTGGGCTATTGTGATGCTGATTGGCTGGAATAGAGCTGACAGAGATCAACAACCGGCTATTGCACATTCATTGGAGGCAACTTGGTAACTTGGAAGAGACTAATTCACTTCCTGATGATTCTCCACCACTTTATGTATCCAAATCAAGCTTCTTACAAAGTGATTCATCCTGCTTTGATTGGAACGACGAAGACGCTGTCCTATTCCCAAACTAGAAACTGGAATCACCTGATTAGAAAGTGGGATACTTCATCCATCCCACTCCTATGAGATTATTCCAACTCCTGGGTTGATTCCCACCACTTTATGTATCCAATCAGCTTCTTACAAAGTGATTCATCCTGGTTTGATTGGAACGACGAAGAAGCTGTCCATATTCCCAAACTGGGAAACTGGAATCACCTGATTAGAAAGTGGGGATAAGATAACTTCTTCATCCTAACTCTATGAGATAATTCAACTTCCTGGTGTTTTTCTCCACCATTTTAATTATCCAAATCAGCTCTTTCTAACAAAGTGATTCATCCTGTTTGATTGGAACGACAAGATGCTGTCCTATTCCCAAACTGGGAAACTGAATCACCTGATTAAGAAAGTGGGATAACTTCTTCATCCCTAACTCCTATGAGATTAATTCAACCTTCCTTCCTGTGTTTCTCCACCATTTTATGTATCCAAATCAAGCTTCTTACAAAGTGATTCATCCTGGTTTGATTGGAACGAAAAGAAGCTGTCCTATTCCCAAACTGGAAACTAAATCACCTGATTAGAAAGTGGGATAACTTCTTCTCCCAACTCCTATGAGATTTAATTCAACTTCCCTGGTGATTCTCCACCACTTTTATGTATCCAAATCAAGCTTCTTACAAAGTGATTCATCCTGGTTTGATTGGAACGACGAAGAAGCTGTCCTATTCCCAACTGGGAAACTGGAATCACCTGATTAGAAAGTGGGATAACTTCTTCATCCCAACTCCTTGAGATTTATTCAACTTCCTGGTGATTCTCCAACACTTTATGTATCCAAATCAAGCTTCTTACAAAGTGATTCATCCTGGTTTGATTGGAACGACGAAGAAGCTGTCCTATTCCCAAACTGGGAAACTGGAATCACCTGATTTGAAAGTGGATAACTTCTTCATCCCAACTCCTATGAGATTATTCAACTTCCTGGTGATTCTCCAACACTTTATGTATCCAAATCAAGCTTCTTACAAAGTGATTCATCCTGGTTTGATTGGAACGACGAAGAAGCTGTCCTATTCCCAAACTGGGAAACTGGAATCACCTGATTAGAAAGTGGGATAACTTCTTCATCCCAACTCCTATGAGATTTATTATATTCAATCCTGGTGATTCTCCAACACTTTATGTATCCAAATCAAGCTTCTTACAAAGTGATTCATCCTGGTTTGATTGGAACGACGAAGAAGCTGTCCTATTCCCAAACTGGGAAACTGGAATCACCTGATTAGAAAGTGGGATAACTTCTTCATCCCAACTCCTATGAGATTTATTCAACTTCCTGGTGATTCTCCACCACTTTATGTATCCAAATCAAGCTTCTTACAAAGTGATTCATCCTGGTTTGATTGGAACGACGAAGAAGCTGTCCTATTCCCAAACTGGGAAACTGGAATCACCTGATTAGAAAGTGGGATAACTTCTTCATCCCAACTCCTATGAGATTTATTCAACTTCCTGGTGATTCTCCACCACTTTATGTATCCAAATCAAGCTTTTACAAAGTGATTCATCCTGGTTTGATTGGAACGACGAAGAAGCTGTCCTATTCCCAAACTGGGAAACTGGAATCACCTGATTAGAAAGTGGGATAACTTTTCATCCCAACTCCTATGAGATTTATTCAACTTCCTGGTGATTCTCCACCACTTTATGTATCCAAATCAAGCTTCTTACAAAGTGATTCATCCTGGTTTGATTGGAACGACGAAGAAGCTGTCCTATTCCCAAACTGGGAAACTGGAATCACCTGATGAATGATTAGAAAGTGGGATCTTCTTCATCCCAACTCCTATGAGATTTATTCAACTTCCTTGGTGATTCTCCAACACTTTATGTATCCAAATCAAGCTTCTTACAAGTGATTCATCCTGGTTTGATTGGAACGACGAAGAAGCTGTCCTATTCCCAAACTGGGAAACTGGAATCACCTGATTAGAAAGTGGGATAACTTCTTCATCCCAACTCCTATGAGATTTATTCAACTTCCTGGTGATTCTCCACCACACACTTTATGTATCCAAATCAAGCTTCTTACAAAGTGATTCATCCTGGTTTGATTGGAACGACGAAGAAGCTGTCCTATTCCCAAACTGGGAAACTGGAATCACCTGATTGAAAGTGGGATAACTTCTTCTCTCATCCCAACTCCTATGAGATTTATTCAACTTCCTGGTGATTCTCCACCACTTTATGTATCCAAATCAAGCTTCTTACAAAGTGATTCATCCTGGTTTGATTGGAACGACGAGAAGCTGTCCTTTCCCAAACTGGGAACTGGAATCACCTGATTAGAAAGTGGGATAACTTCTTCATCCCAACTCCTATGAGATTTATTCAACTTCCTGGTGATTCTCCACCACTTATGTATCCAAATCAAGCTTCTTACAAAGTGATTCATCCTGGTTTGATTGGAACGACGAAGAAGCTGTCCTATTCCCAAACTGGGAAACTGGAATCACCTGATTAGAAAGTGGGATAACTTCTTCATCCCAACTCCTATGAGATTTATTCAACTTCCTGGTGATTCTCCACCACTTTATGTATCCAAATCAAGCTTCTTACAAAGTGATTCATCCTGGTTTGATTGGAACGACGAAGAAGCTGTCCTATTCCCAAACTGGGAAACTGGAATCACCTGATTAGAAAGTGGGATAACTTCTTCATCCCAACTCCTATGAGATTTATTCAACTTCCTGGTGATTCTCCCCAACTTTATGTATCCAAATCAAGCTTCTTACAAAGTGATTCATCCTGGTTTGATTGGAACGACGAAGAAGCTGTCCTATTCCCAAACTGGGAAACTGGAATCACCTGATTAGAAAGTGGGATAACTTCTTCATCCCAACTCCTATGAGATTTATTCAACTTCCTGGTGATTCTCCAACACTTTATGTATCCAAATCAAGCTTCTTACAAAGTGATTCATCCTGGTTTGATTGGAACGACGAAGAAGCTGTCCTATTCCCAAACTGGGAAACTGGAATCACCTGATTAGAAAGTGGGATAACTTCTTCATCCCAACTCCTATGAGATTTATTCAACTTCCTGGTGATTCTCCACCACTTTATGTATCCAAATCAAGCTTCTTACAAAGTGATTCATCCTGGTTTGATTGGAACGACGAAGAAGCTGTCCTATTCCCAAACTGGGAAACTGGAATCACCTGATTAGAAAGTGGGATAACTTCTTCATCCCAACTCCTATGAGATTTATTCAACTTCCTGGTGATTCTCCAACACTTTATGTATCCAAATCAAGCTTCTTACAAAGTGATTCATCCTGGTTTGATTGGAACGACGAAGAAGCTGTCCTATTCCCAAACTGGGAAACTGGAATCACCTGATTAGAAAGTGGGATAACTTCTTCATCCCAACTCCTATGAGATTTATTCAACTTCCTGGTGATTCTCCACCACTTTATGTATCCAAATCAAGCTTCTTACAAGTGATTCATCCTGGTTTGATTGGAACGACGAAGAAGCTGTCCTATTCCCAAACTGGGAAACTGGAATCACCTGATTAGAAAGTGGGATAACTTCTTCATCCCAACTCCTATGAGATTAATTCAACTTCCTGGTGATTCTCCACCACTTTATGTATCCAAATCAAGCTTCTTACAAAGTGATTCATCCTGGTTTGATTGGAACGACGAAGAAGCTGTCCTATTCCCAAACTGGGAAACTGGAATCACCTGATTAGAAAGTGGGATAACTTCTTCATCCCAACTCCTATGAGATTTATTCAACTTCCTGGTGATTCTCCAACACTTTATGTATCCAAATCAAGCTTCTTACAAAGTGATTCATCCTGGTTTGATTGGAACGACGAAGAAGCTGTCCTATTCCCAAACTGGGAAACTGGAATCACCTGATTAGAAAGTGGGATAACTTCTTCATCCCAACTCCTATGAGATTTATTCAACTTCCTGGTGATTCTCCAACACTTTATGTATCCAAATCAAGCTTCTTACAAAGTGATTCATCCTGGTTTGATTGGAACGACGAAGAAGCTGTCCTATTCCCAAACTGGGAAACTGGAATCACCTGATTAGAAAGTGGGATAACTTCTTCATCCCAACTCCTATGAGATTATTCAACTTCCTGGTGATTCTCCAACACTTTATGTATCCAAATCAAGCTTCTTACAAGTGATTCATCCTGGTTTGATTGGAACGACGAAGAAGCTGTCCTATTCCCAAACTGGGAAACTGGAATCACCTGATTAGAAAGTGGGATAACTTCTTCATCCCAACTCCTATGAGATTTATTCAACTTCCTGGTGATTCTCCAACACTTTATGTATCCAAATCAAGCTTCTTACAAAGTGATTCATCCTGGTTTGATTGGAACGACGAAGAAGCTGTCCTATTCCCAAACTGGGAAACTGGAATCACCTGATTAGAAAGTGGGATAACTTCTTCATCCCAACTCCTATGAGATTTATTCAACTTCCTGGTGATTCTCCAACACTTTATGTATCCAAATCAAGCTTCTTACAAAGTGATTCATCCTGGTTTGATTGGAACGACGAAGAAGCTGTCCTATTCCAAACTGGGAAACTGGAATCACCTGATTAGAAAGTGGGATAACTTCTTCATCCCAACTCCTATGAGATTTATTCAACTTCCTGGTGATTCTCCAACACTTTATGTATCCAAATCAAGCTTCTTACAAAGTGATCATCCTGGTTTGATTGGAACGACGAAGAAGCTGTCCTATTCCCAAACTGGGAACTGGAATCACCTGATTAGAAAGTGGGATAACTTCTTCATCCCAACTCCTATGAGATTAATTCAACTTCCTGGTGATTCTCCACCACTTTATAATCCAAATCAAGCTTCTTACAAAGTGATTCATCCTGGTTTGATTGGAACGACGAAGAAGCTGTCCTATTCCCAAACTGGGAAACTGGAATCACCTGATTAGAAAGTGGGATAACTTCTTCATCCCAACTCCTATGAGATTTATTCAACTTCCTGGTGATTCTCCACCACTTTATGTATCCAAATCAAGCTTCTTACAAAGTGATTCATCCTGGTTTGATTGGAACGACGAAGAAGCTGTCCTATTCCCAAACTGGGAAACTGGAATCACCTGATTAGAAAGTGGATAACTTCTTCATCCCAACTCCTATGAGATTTATTCAACTTCCTGGTGATTCTCCACCACTTTATGTATCCAAATCAAGCTTCTTACAAAGTGATTCATCCTGGTTTGATTGGAACGACGAAGAAGCTGTCCTATTCCCAAACTGGGAAACTGGAATCACCTGATTAGAAAGTGGGATAACTTCTTCATCCCAACTCCTATGAGATTTATTCAACTTCCTGGTGATTCTCCAACACTTTATGTATCCAAATCAAGCTTCTTACAAAGTGATTCATCCTGGTTTGAATGGAACGACGAAGAAGCTGTCCTATTCCCAACTGGGAAACTGGAATCACCTGATTAGAAAGTGGGATAACTTCTTCATCCAACTCCTATGAGATTATTCAACTTCCTGGTGATTCTCCAACACTTTATGTATCCAAATCAAGCTTCTTACAAAGTGATTCATCCTGGTTTGATTGGAACGACGAAGAAGCTGTCCTATTCCCAAACTGGGAAACTGGAATCACCTGATTAGAAAGTGGGATAACTTCTTCATCCCAACTCCTATGAGATTTATTCAACTTCCTGGTGATTCTCCAACACTTTATGTATCCAAATCAAGCTTCTTACAAGTGATTCATCCTGGTTTGATTGGAACGACGAAGAAGCTGTCCTATTCCAAACTGGGAAACTGGAATCACCTGATAGAAAGTGGGATAACTTCTTCATCCCAACTCCTATGAGATTTATTCAACTTCCTGGTGATTCTCCAACCCCTTTATGTATCCAAATCAAGCTTCTTACAAAGTGATTCATCCTGGTTTGATTGGAACGACGAAGAAGCTGTCCTATTCCAAACTGGAAACTGGAATCACCTGATTAGAAAGTGGGATACTTTTTCATCCCAACTCCTATGAGATTTATTCAACTTCCTGGTGATTCTCCACCCACCACTTTATGTATCCAAATCAAGCTTCTTACAAAGTGATTCATCCTGGTTTGATTGGACGACGAAGAAGCTGTCCTATTCCCAAACTGGGAAACTGGAATCACCTGATTAGAAAGTGGGATAACTTCTTCATCCCAACTCCTATGAGATTTATTCAACTTCCTGGTGATTCTCCAACACTTTATGTATCCAAATCAAGCTTCTTACAAAGTGATTCATCCTGGTTTGATTGGAACGACAAGAAGCTGTCCTAATTCCCCAAACTGGAAACTGGAAATCA